>NC_135564.1:23048386-23180886 GCF_964340395.1 Glandiceps talaboti | reverse complement strand
GAGTAAATATTAGAATACTGGTATTTCATTCCATCAATAAGTTTATACTGTATTGTTTGATTAATTCCATTCAGGATGGAACTCAAGGTCACGGAAGATGACACGAACACAGATGGCAGATGAACACCAGACAGTCAATCAAGAAGTAAGTGAAGATTCTGGAATTGTATAATTACTGAGAATGGTCATTAAATTTTGTTGCCCAATATTTATTCCCATCTGCAATGGAAAGTATAAGTTATCTACAAGTTCTTTTGTCAGTACTAAGCACACGACAAGTAATGACAACCTTATGTCACAAGTAGATTGTAGCAGAATGAAGACATATTTTGGAGATGAACAGAATTGTATTATCCGTGGTAATATCTTTTCAAAAAGGTTAAAGTGAGTAGTGGCATTTTGTAAGAGTAAATATTAGAATACTGTTATTTCATTCCATCAATAAGTTTATACTGTATTGTTTGATTAATTCCTTTCAGGATGGAACTCAAGGTCACGGAAGATGACACGAACACAGATGGCAGATGAACACCAGACAGCCAATCAAGAAGTGGAAGAAGTAAGTGAAGATTTTCGAATTGTACAATTCCTGAGAATGGTCATTAAATTTTGTTGCCCAATATTTCTTCCCACCTGCAATGGAAAGTATAAGTTATCTAAAAGTTCTTTTGCCACGACTAAGCACACGACACGTAATGACAACCTTATGTTCCAAGTAGATTGTAGCAGAATTAAGACATATTTTGGAGATGAACAGAATTGTATTATCCGTGGTAATATCTTTTCAAAAAGGTTAAAGTGAGTAGTGGCATTTTGTAAGAGTAAATATTAGAATACTGTTATTTCATTCCATCAATAAGTTTATACTGTATTGTTTGATTCATTCCTTTCAAGATGGAACTCAAGGTCACGGAAGATGACATGAACACAGATGGCAGATGAACACCAGACAGACAATCAAGAAGTGGAAGAAGTAAGTGAAGATTTTGGAATTGTATAATTACTGATAATGGTCATTAAATTTTGTTGCCCAATATTTATTCCCATCTGCAATGGAAAGTATAAGTTATCTAAAAGTTCTTTTGTCAGTACTAAGCACACGACAAGTAATGACAACCTTATGTCACAAGTAGATTGTAGCAGAATGAAGACATATTTTGGAGATGAACAGAATTGTATTATCCGTGGTAATATCTTTTCAAAAAGGTTAAATTGAGTAGTGGGAACTTTAAGAGTAAATATTACAATCTAAATAACTTATTTCATTCCATCATTAAGTTTATACTGTATTGTTTGATTCATTCCTTTCAGGATGGAACTCGAGGTCACGGAAGATGACACGAACACAGATGACAGATGAACACCAGACAGCCAATCAAGAAGTGGAAGAAGTAAGTGAAGATTCTGGAATTGTATAATTACTGAGAATGGTCATTAAATTTTGTTGCCCAATATTTCTTCCCACCTGCAATGGAAAGTATAAGTTATCTAAAAGTTCTTTTGTCACGACTAAGCACACGACACGTAATGACAACCTTATGTTCCAAGTAGATTGTAGCAGAATGAAGAAATATTTGAGATGAATAGAATTGTATTATCCGTGGTAATATCTTTTCAAAAAGGTTAAAGAGAGTAGTGGCATTTTGTAAGAGTAAATATTAGAATACTGTTAAATCATTCCATCAATAAGTTTATATTGTATTGTTTGATTCATTCCTTTCAGGATGGAACTCAAGGTCACGGAAGATGACACGAACACAGATGGCAGATGAACACAAGACTGTCAATCAAGAAGTGGAAGAAGTAAGTGAAGATTTTGGAATTGTATAATTACTGAGAATGGTAATTAAATTTTGTTGCCCAATATTTCTTCCCATCTGTAATGGAAAGTATAAGTTATCTAAATGTTCTTTTGGCTGTACTAAGCACACGACACGTAATGACAACCTTATGTTACAAGTAGATTGTAGCAGAATGAAGAAATATTGGAGATGAATAGAATTGTATTATCCGTGGTAATATCTTTTCAAAAAGGTTAAAGTGAGTAGTGGCATTTTGTAAGAGTAAATATTAGAATACTGTTATTTCATTCCATCAATAAGTTTATACTGTATTGTTTTATTCATTCCTTTCAGGATGGAACTCAAGGTCACGGAAGATGACACGAACACAGATGGCAGATGAACACCAGACAGCCAATCAAGAAGTGGAAGAAGTAAGTGAAGATTTTGGAATTGTATAATTACTGATAATGGTCATTAAATTTTGTTGCCCAATATTTATTCCCATCTGCAATGGAAAGTATAAGTTATCAAAAAGTTCTTTTGTCAGTAGTAAGCACACGACAAGTAATGACAACCTTATGTCACGAGTAGATTGTAGCAGAATGAAGAAATATTTTGGAGATGAACAGAATTGTATTATCCGTGGTAATATCTTTTCAAAAAGGTTAAATTGAGTAGTGGGAACTTTAAGAGTAAATATTAGAATTTAAATAACTTATTTCATTCCATCAATAAGTTTATACTGTATTGCTTGATTCATTCCTTTCAGGATGGAACTCAAGGTCAAGGAAGATGACACGAACACAGATGGCAGATGAACACAAGACAGCCAATCAAGAAGTTGAAGAAGTAAGTGAAGATTCTGGAATTGAATAATTACTGAGAATGGTCATTAAATTTTGTTGCCCAATATTTATTCCCACCTGCAATGGAAAGTATAAGTTATCTAAAAGTTCTTTTGTCAGTACTAAGCACACGACACGTAATTACAACCTTATGTTACAAGTAGATTGTAGCAGAATGAAGAAATATTGGAGATGAATAGAATTGTATTATCCGTGGTAATATCTTTTCAAAAAGGTTAAAGAGAGTAGTGGCATTTTGTAAGAGTAAATATTAGAATACTGTTATTTCATTCCATCAATAAGTTTATACTGTATTGTTTGATTAATTCCTTTCAGGATGGAACTCAAGGTCACGGAAGATGACACGAACACAGATGGCAGATGAACACCAGACAGCCAATCAAGAAGTGGAAGAAGTAAGTGAAGATTTTGGAATTATATAATTACTGAGAATGGTCATTAAAGTTTGTTGCCCAATATTTCTTCACATCTGCAATGGAAAGTATAAGTTATCAAAAAGTTCTTTTGTCAGTACTAAGCACACAACAAGTAATGACAACCTTATGTTACGAGTAGATTGTAGCAGAATGAAGAAATATTTTGGAGATGAACAGAATTGTATTATCCGTGGTAATATCTTTTCAAAAAGGTTAAATTGAGTAGTGGGAACTTTAAGAGTAAATATTAGAATCTAAATAACTGTTATTTCATTCCATCAATAAGTTCATACTGTATTGTTTGATTCATTCTTTTCAGGATGGAACTCAAGGTCACGGAAGATGACACGAACACAGATGGCAGATGAACACCAGACAGCCAATCAAGAAGTGGAAGAAGTAAGTGAAGATTCTGGAATTGTATAATTACTGAGAATGGTCATTAAATTTTGTTGCCCAATATTTATTCCCATCTGCAATGGAAAGTATAAGTTATCTAAAAGTTCTTTTGTCAGTACTAAGCACACGACAAGTAATGACAACCTTATGTCACAAGTAGATTGTAGCAGAATGAAGACATATTTTGGAGATTAACAGAATTGTATTATCCGTGGTAATATCTTTTCAAAAAGGTTAAAGTGAGTAGTGGCATTTTGTAAGAGTAAATATTAGAATACTGTTATTTCATTCCATCAATAAGTTTATACTGTATTGTTTGATTAATTCCTTTCAGGATGGAACTCAAGGTCACGGAAGATGACACGAACACAGATGGCAGATGAACACCAGACAACCAATCAAGAAGTGGAAGAAGTAAGTGAAGATTCTGGAATTGTATAATTACTGAGAATGGTCATTAAATTTTGTTGCCCAATATTTCTTCCCATCTGTAATGGAAAGTATAAGTTATCTAAAAGTTCTTTTGTCAGTACTAAGCACACGACAAGTAATGACAACCTTATGTCACAAGTAGATTGTAGCAGAATGAAGACATATTTTGCAGATGAATAGAATTGTATTATCCGTGGTAATATCTTTTCAAAAAGGTTAAATTGAGTAGTGGGAACTTTAAGAGTAAATATTACAATCTAAATAACTGTTATTTCATTCCATCAATAAGTTTATACTGTATTGTTTGATTCATTCCTTTCAGGATGGAACTCAAGGTCACGGCAGATGACACGAACACAGATGGCAGATGAACACCAGACAGCCAATCAAGAAGTGGAAGAAGTAAGTGAAGCTTTTGGAATTGAATAATTACTGAGAATGGTCATTAAATTTTGTTGCCCAATATTTATTCCCATCTGCAATGGAAAGTATAAGTTATCTAAAAGTTCTTTTGTCAGTACTAAGCACACGACAAGTAATGACAACCTTATGTCACAAGTAGATTGTAGCAGAATTAAGACATATTTTGGAGATGAACAGAATTGTATTATCCGTGGTAATATCTTTTCAAAAAGGTTAAAGTGAGTAGTGGCATTTTGTAAGAGTAAATATTAGAATACTGTTATTTCATTCCATCAATAAGTTTATACTGTATTGTTTGATTCATTCCTTTCAGGATGGAACTCAAGGTCACGGAAGATGACACGAACACAGATGGCAGATGAACACCAGACAGCCAATCAAGAAGTGGAAGAAGTAAGTGAAGATTTTGGAATTGAATAATTACTGAGAATGGTCATTAAATTTTGTTGCCCAATATTTATTCCCATCTGCAATGGAAAGTATAAGTTATCTAAAAGTTCTTTTGTCAGTACTAAGCACACGACAAGTAATGACAACCTTATGTCACAAGTAGATTGTAGCAGAATTAAGACATATTTTGGAGATGAACAGAATTGTATTATCCGTGGTAATATCTTTTCAAAAAGGTTAAATTGAGTAGTGGGAACTTTAAGAGTAAATATTACAATCTAAATAACTGTTATTTCATTCCATCAATAAGTTTATACTGTATTGTTTGATTCATTCCTTTCAGGATGGAACTCAAGGTCAAGGAAGATGACACGAACACAGATGGCAGATGAACACCAGACAGCCAATCAAGAAGTGGAAGAAGTAAGTGAAGATTCTGGAATTGAATAATTACTGAGAATGGTCATTAAATTTTGTTGCCCAATATTTCTTACCATCTGCAATGGAAAGTATAAGTTATCTAAAAGTTCTTTTGTCAGTACTAAGCACACGACACATAATGACAACCTTATGTTACAAGTAGATTGTAGCAGAATGAAGAAATATTGGAGATGAATAGAATTGTATTATCCGTGGTAATATCTTTTCAAAAAGGTTAAAGTGAGTAGTGGCATTTTGTAAGAGTAAATATTAGAATACTGTTATTTCATTCCATCAATAAGTTTATACTGTATTGTTTGATTAATTCCATTCAGGATGGAACTCAAGGTCACGGAAGATGACACGAACACAGATGGCAGATGAACACCAGACAGTCAATCAAGAAGTAAGTGAAGATTCTGGAATTGTATAATTACTGAGAATGGTCATTAAATTTTGTTGCCCAATATTTATTCCCATCTGCAATGGAAAGTATAAGTTATCTACAAGTTCTTTTGTCAGTACTAAGCACACGACAAGTAATGACAACCTTATGTCACAAGTAGATTGTAGCAGAATGAAGACATATTTTGGAGATGAACAGAATTGTATTATCCGTGGTAATATCTTTTCAAAAAGGTTAAAGTGAGTAGTGGCATTTTGTAAGAGTAAATATTAGAATACTGTTATTTCATTCCATCAATAAGTTTATACTGTATTGTTTGATTAATTCCTTTCAGGATGGAACTCAAGGTCACGGAAGATGACACGAACACAGATGGCAGATGAACACCAGACAGCCAATCAAGAAGTGGAAGAAGTAAGTGAAGATTTTCGAATTGTACAATTCCTGAGAATGGTCGTTAAATTTTGTTGCCCAATATTTACTCCCATCTGCAATGGAAAGTATAAGTTATCTAAAAGTTCTTTTGTCACTACTAAGCACACGACAAGTAATGACAACCTTATGTCACAAGTAGATTGTAGCAGAATGAAGACATATTTTGGAGATGAACAGAATTGTATTATTCATGGTAAAATCTTTTCAAAAAGGTTAAATTGAGTAGTGGGAACTTTAAGAGTAAATATTAGAATCTAAATAACTGTTATTTCATTCCATCATTAAGTTTATACTGTATTGTTTGATTAATTCCTTTCAGGATGGAACTCAAGGTCACGGAAGATGACACGAACACAGATGACAGATGAACACCAGACAGCCAATCAAGAAGTGGAAGAAGTAAGTGAAGATTCTGGAATTGTATAATTACTGAGAATGGTCATTAAATTTTGTTGCCCAATATTTCTTCCCACCTGCAATGGAAAGTATAAGTTATCTAAAAGTTCTTTTGTCACGACTAAGCACACGACACGTAATGACAACCTTATGTTCCAAGTAGATTGTAGCAGAATTAAGACATATTTTGGAGATGAACAGAATTGTATTATCCGTGGTAATATCTTTTCAAAAAGGTTAAAGTGAGTAGTGGCATTTTGTAAGAGTAAATATTAGAATACTGTTATTTCATTCCATCAATAAGTTTATACTGTATTGTTTGATTCATTCCTTTCAGGATGGAACTCAAGGTCACGGAAGATGACATGAACACAGATGGCAGATGAACACCAGACAGACAATCAAGAAGTGGAAGAAGTAAGTGAAGATTTTGGAATTGTATAATTACTGATAATGGTCATTAAATGTTGTTGCCCAATATTTATTCCCATCTGCAATGGAAAGTATAAGTTATCTAAAAGTTCTTTTGTCAGTACTAAGCACACGACAAGTAATGACAACCTTATGTCACAAGTAGATTGTAGCAGAATGAAGACATATTTTGGAGATGAACAGAATTGTATTATCCGTGGTAATATCTTTTCAAAAAGGTTAAATTGAGTAGTGGGAACTTTAAGAGTAAATATTACAATCTAAATAACTTATTTCATTCCATCATTAAGTTTATACTGTATTGTTTGATTCATTCCTTTCAGGATGGAACTCGAGGTCACGGAAGATGACACGAACACAGATGACAGATGAACACCAGACAGCCAATCAAGAAGTGGAAGAAGTAAGTGAAGATTCTGGAATTGTATAATTACTGAGAATGGTCATTAAATTTTGTTGCCCAATATTTCTTCCCACCTGCAATGGAAAGTATAAGTTATCTAAAAGTTCTTTTGTCACGACTAAGCACACGACACGTAATGACAACCTTATGTTCCAAGTAGATTGTAGCAGAATGAAGAAATATTTGAGATGAATAGAATTGTATTATCCGTGGTAATATCTTTTCAAAAAGGTTAAAGAGAGTAGTGGCATTTTGTAAGAGTAAATATTAGAATACTGTTAAATCATTCCATCAATAAGTTTATATTGTATTGTTTGATTCATTCCTTTCAGGATGGAACTCAAGGTCACGGAAGATGACACGAACACAGATGGCAGATGAACACAAGACTGTCAATCAAGAAGTGGAAGAAGTAAGTGAAGATTTTGGAATTGTATAATTACTGAGAATGGTAATTAAATTTTGTTGCCCAATATTTCTTCCCATCTGTAATGGAAAGTATAAGTTATCTAAATGTTCTTTTGGCTGTACTAAGCACACGACACGTAATGACAACCTTATGTTACAAGTAGATTGTAGCAGAATGAAGAAATATTGGAGATGAATAGAATTGTATTATCCGTGGTAATATCTTTTCAAAAAGGTTAAAGTGAGTAGTGGCATTTTGTAAGAGTAAATATTAGAATACTGTTATTTCATTCCATCAATAAGTTTATACTGTATTGTTTTATTCATTCCTTTCAGGATGGAACTCAAGGTCACGGAAGATGACACGAACACAGATGGCAGATGAACACCAGACAGCCAATCAAGAAGTGGAAGAAGTAAGTGAAGATTTTGGAATTGTATAATTACTGATAATGGTCATTAAATTTTGTTGCCCAATATTTATTCCCATCTGCAATGGAAAGTATAAGTTATCAAAAAGTTCTTTTGTCAGTAGTAAGCACACGACAAGTAATGACAACCTTATGTCACGAGTAGATTGTAGCAGAATGAAGAAATATTTTGGAGATGAACAGAATTGTATTATCCGTGGTAATATCTTTTCAAAAAGGTTAAATTGAGTAGTGGGAACTTTAAGAGTAAATATTAGAATTTAAATAACTTATTTCATTCCATCAATAAGTTTATACTGTATTGCTTGATTCATTCCTTTCAGGATGGAACTCAAGGTCAAGGAAGATGACACGAACACAGATGGCAGATGAACACAAGACAGCCAATCAAGAAGTTGAAGAAGTAAGTGAAGATTCTGGAATTGAATAATTACTGAGAATGGTCATTAAATTTTGTTGCCCAATATTTATTCCCACCTGCAATGGAAAGTATAAGTTATCTAAAAGTTCTTTTGTCAGTACTAAGCACACGACACGTAATTACAACCTTATGTTACAAGTAGATTGTAGCAGAATGAAGAAATATTGGAGATGAATAGAATTGTATTATCCGTGGTAATATCTTTTCAAAAAGGTTAAAGAGAGTAGTGGCATTTTGTAAGAGTAAATATTAGAATACTGTTATTTCATTCCATCAATAAGTTTATACTGTATTGTTTGATTAATTCCTTTCAGGATGGAACTCAAGGTCACGGAAGATGACACGAACACAGATGGCAGATGAACACCAGACAGCCAATCAAGAAGTGGAAGAAGTAAGTGAAGATTTTGGAATTATATAATTACTGAGAATGGTCATTAAAGTTTGTTGCCCAATATTTCTTCACATCTGCAATGGAAAGTATAAGTTATCAAAAAGTTCTTTTGTCAGTACTAAGCACACAACAAGTAATGACAACATTATGTTACGAGTAGATTGTAGCAGAATGAAGAAATATTTTGGAGATGAACAGAATTGTATTATCCGTGGTAATATCTTTTCAAAAAGGTTAAATTGAGTAGTGGGAACTTTAAGAGTAAATATTAGAATCTAAATAACTGTTATTTCATTCCATCAATAAGTTCATACTGTATTGTTTGATTCATTCCTTTCAGGATGGAACTCAAGGTCACGGCAGATGACACGAACACAGATGGCAGATGAACACCAGACAGCCAATCAAGAAGTGGAAGAAGTAAGTGAAGATTTTGGAATTGAATAATTACTGAGAATGGTCATTAAATTTTGTTGCCCAATATTTATTCCCATCTGCAATGGAAAGTATAAGTTATCTAAAAGTTCTTTTGTCAGTACTAAGCACACGACAAGTAATGACAACCTTATGTCACAAGTAGATTGTAGCAGAATGAAGACATATTTTGGAGATGAACAGAATTGTATTATCCGTGGTAATATCTTTTCAAAAAGGTTAAATTGAGTAGTGGGAACTTTAAGAGTAAATATTACAATCTAAATAACTTATTTCATTCCATCATTAAGTTTATACTGTATTGTTTGATTCATTCCTTTCAGGATGGAACTCGAGGTCACGGAAGATGACACGAACACAGATGACAGATGAACACCAGACAGCCAATCAAGAAGTGGAAGAAGTAAGTGAAGATTCTGGAATTGTATAATTACTGAGAATGGTCATTAAATTTTGTTGCCCAATATTTCTTCCCACCTGCAATGGAAAGTATAAGTTATCTAAAAGTTCTTTTGTCACGACTAAGCACACGACACGTAATGACAACCTTATGTTCCAAGTAGATTGTAGCAGAATGAAGAAATATTTGTGATGAATAGAATTGTATTATCCGTGGTAATATCTTTTCAAAAAGGTTAAAGAGAGTAGTGGCATTTTGTAAGAGTAAATATTAGAATACTGTTAAATCATTCCATCAATAAGTTTATATTGTATTGTTTGATTCATTCCTTTCAGGATGGAACTCAAGGTCACGGAAGATGACACGAACACAGATGGCAGATGAACACAAGACTGTCAATCAAGAAGTGGAAGAAGTAAGTGAAGATTTTGGAATTGTATAATTACTGAGAATGGTAATTAAATTTTGTTGCCCAATATTTCTTCCCACCTGCAATGGAAAGTATAAGTTATCTAAAAGTTCTTTTGTCACGACTAAGCACACGACACGTAATGACAACCTTATGTTCCAAGTAGATTGTAGCAGAATGAAGAAATATTTGAGATGAATAGAATTGTATTATCCGTGGTAATATCTTTTCAAAAAGGTTAAAGAGAGTAGTGGCATTTTGTAAGAGTAAATATTAGAATACTGTTAAATCATTCCATCAATAAGTTTATATTGTATTGTTTGATTCATTCCTTTCAGGATGGAACTCAAGGTCACGGAAGATGACACGAACACAGATGGCAGATGAACACAAGACTGTCAATCAAGAAGTGGAAGAAGTAAGTGAAGATTTTGGAATTGTATAATTACTGAGAATGGTAATTAAATTTTGTTGCCCAATATTTCTTCCCATCTGTAATGGAAAGTATAAGTTATCTAAATGTTCTTTTGGCAGTACTAAGCACACGACACGTAATGACAACCTTATGTTACAAGTAGATTGTAGCAGAATGAAGAAATATTGGAGATGAATAGAATTGTATTATCCGTGGTAATATCTTTTCAAAAAGGTTAAAGTGAGTAGTGGCATTTTGTAAGAGTAAATATTAGAATACTGTTATTTCATTCCATAAATAAGTTTATACTGTATTGTTTTATTCATTCCTTTCAGGATGGAACTCAAGGTCACGGAAGATGACACGAACACAGATGGCAGATGAACACCAGACAGCCAATCAAGAAGTGGAAGAAGTAAGTGAAGATTTTGGAATTGAATAATTACTGAGAATGGTCATTAAATTTTGTTGCCCAATATTTATTCCCATCTGCAATGGAAAGTATAAGTTATCTAAAAGTTCTTTTGTCAGTACTAAGCACACGACAAGTAATGACAACCTTATGTCACAAGTAGATTGTAGCAGAATTAAGACATATTTTGGAGATGAACAGAATTGTATTATCCGTGGTAATATCTTTTCAAAAAGGTTAAAGTGAGTAGTGGCATTTTGTAAGAGTAAATATTAGAATACTGTTATTTCATTCCATCAATAAGTTTATACTGTATTGTTTGATTCATTCCTTTCAGGATGGAACTCAAGGTCACGGAAGATGACATGAACACAGATGGCAGATGAACACCAGACAGCCAATCAAGAAGTGGAAGAAGTAAGTGAAGATTTTGGAATTGTATAATTACTGATAATGGTCATTAAATTTTGTTGCCCAATATTTATTCCCATCTGCAATGGAAAGTATAAGTTATCTAAAAGTTCTTTTGTCAGTACTAAGCACACGACAAGTAATGACAACCTTATGTCACAAGTAGATTGTAGCAGAATGAAGACATATTTTGGAGATGAACAGAATTGTATTATCCGTGGTAATATCTTTTCAAAAAGGTTAAATTGAGTAGTGGGAACTTTAAGAGTAAATATTACAATCTAAATAACTTATTTCATTCCATCATTAAGTTTATACTGTATTGTTTGATTCATTCCTTTCAGGATGGAACTCGAGGTCACGGAAGATGACACGAACACAGATGACAGATGAACACCAGACAGCCAATCAAGAAGTGGAAGAAGTAAGTGAAGATTCTGGAATTGTATAATTACTGAGAATGGTCATTAAATTTTGTTGCCCAATATTTCTTCCCACCTGCAATGGAAAGTATAAGTTATCTAAAAGTTCTTTTGTCACGACTAAGCACACGACACGTAATGACAACCTTATGTTCCAAGTAGATTGTAGCAGAATGAAGAAATATTTGTGATGAATAGAATTGTATTATCCGTGGTAATATCTTTTCAAAAAGGTTAAAGAGAGTAGTGGCATTTTGTAAGAGTAAATATTAGAATACTGTTAAATCATTCCATCAATAAGTTTATATTGTATTGTTTGATTCATTCCTTTCAGGATGGAACTCAAGGTCACGGAAGATGACACGAACACAGATGGCAGATGAACACAAGACTGTCAATCAAGAAGTGGAAGAAGTAAGTGAAGATTTTGGAATTGTATAATTACTGAGAATGGTAATTAAATTTTGTTGCCCAATATTTCTTCCCACCTGCAATGGAAAGTATAAGTTATCTAAAAGTTCTTTTGTCACGACTAAGCACACGACACGTAATGACAACCTTATGTTCCAAGTAGATTGTAGCAGAATGAAGAAATATTTGAGATGAATAGAATTGTATTATCCGTGGTAATATCTTTTCAAAAAGGTTAAAGAGAGTAGTGGCATTTTGTAAGAGTAAATATTAGAATACTGTTAAATCATTCCATCAATAAGTTTATATTGTATTGTTTGATTCATTCCTTTCAGGATGGAACTCAAGGTCACGGAAGATGACACGAACACAGATGGCAGATGAACACAAGACTGTCAATCAAGAAGTGGAAGAAGTAAGTGAAGATTTTGGAATTGTATAATTACTGAGAATGGTAATTAAATTTTGTTGCCCAATATTTCTTCCCATCTGTAATGGAAAGTATAAGTTATCTAAATGTTCTTTTGGCAGTACTAAGCACACGACACGTAATGACAACCTTATGTTACAAGTAGATTGTAGCAGAATGAAGAAATATTGGAGATGAATAGAATTGTATTATCCGTGGTAATATCTTTTCAAAAAGGTTAAAGTGAGTAGTGGCATTTTGTAAGAGTAAATATTAGAATACTGTTATTTCATTCCATAAATAAGTTTATACTGTATTGTTTTATTCATTCCTTTCAGGATGGAACTCAAGGTCACGGAAGATGACACGAACACAGATGGCAGATGAACACCAGACAGCCAATCAAGAAGTGGAAGAAGTAAGTGAAGATTTTGGAATTGTATAATTACTGATAATGGTCATTAAATTTTGTTGCCCAATATTTATTCCCATCTGCAATGGAAAGTATAAGTTATCAAAAAGTTCTTTTGTCAGTAGTAAGCACACGACAAGTAATGACAACCTTATGTCACGAGTAGATTGTAGCAGAATGAAGAAATATTTTGGAGATGAACAGAATTGTATTATCCGTGGTAATATCTTTTCAAAAAGGTTAAATTGAGTAGTGGGAACTTTAAGAGTAAATATTAGAATTTAAATAACTTATTTCATTCCATCAATAAGTTTATACTGTATTGCTTGATTCATTCCTTTCAGGATGGAACTCAAGGTCAAGGAAGATGACACGAATACAGATGGCAGATGAACACAAGACAGCCAATCAAGAAGTGGAAGAAGTAAGTGAAGATTCTGGAATTGAATAATTACTGAGAATGGTCATTAAATTTTGTTGCCCAATATTTATTCCCACCTGCAATGGAAAGTATAAGTTATCTAAAGGTTCTTTTGTCAGTACTAAGCACACGACACGTAATTACAATCTTATGTTCCAAGTAGATTGTAGCAGAATGAAGAAATATTTTGGAGATGAACAGAATTGTATTATCCGTGGTAATATCTTTTCAAAAAGGTTAAATTGAGTAGTGGGAACTTTAAGAGTAAATATTAGAATTTAAATAACTTATTTCATTCCATCAATAAGTTTATACTGTATTGCTTGATTCATTCCTTTCAGGATGGAACTCAAGGTCACGGAAGATGACACGAACACAGATGGCAGATGAACACCAGACAGCCAATCAAGAAGTGGAAGAAGTAAGTGAAGATTTTGGAATTGTATAATTACTGAGAATGGTCATTAAAGTTTGTTGCCCAATATTTCTTCACATCTGCAATGGAAAGTATAAGTTATCAAAAAGTTCTTTTGTCAGTACTAAGAACACAACAAGTAATGACAACCTTATGTTACGAGTAGATTGTAGCAGAATGAAGAAATATTTTGGAGATGAACAGAATTGTATTATCCGTGGTAATATCTTTTCAAAAAGGTTAAATTGAGTAGTGGGAACTTTAAGAGTAAATATTAGAATCTAAATAACTGTTATTTCATTCCATCAATAAGTTCATACTGTATTGTTTGATTCATTCCTTTCAGGATGGAACTCAAGGTCACGGAAGATGACACGAACACAGATGGCAGATGAACACCAGACAGCCAATCAAGAAGTGGAAGAAGTAAGTGAAGATTCTGGAATTGTATAATTACTGAGAATGGTCATTAAATTTTGTTGCCCAATATTTATTCCCATCTGCAATGGAAAGTATAAGTTATCTAAAAGTTCTTTTGTCAGTACTAAGCACACGACAAGTAATGACAACCTTATGTCACAAGTAGATTGTAGCAGAATGAAGACATATTTTGGAGATTAACAGAATTGTATTATCCGTGGTAATATCTTTTCAAAAAGGTTAAAGTGAGTAGTGGCATTTTGTAAGAGTAAATATTAGAATACTGTTATTTCATTCCATCAATAAGTTTATACTGTATTGTTTGATTCATTCCTTTCAGGATGGAACTCAAGGTCACGGAAGATGACACGAACACAGATGGCAGATGAACACCAGACAGCCAATCAAGAAGTGGAAGAAGTAAGTGAAGATTTTCGAATTGTACAATTCCTGAGAATGGTCGTTAAATTTTGTTGCCCAATATTTACTCCCATCTGCAATGGAAAGTATAAGTTATCTAAAAGTTCTTTTGTCACTACTAAGCACACGACAAGTAATGACAACCTTATGTCACAAGTAGATTGTAGCAGAATGAAGACATATTTTGGAGATGAACAGAATTGTATTATTCATGGTAAAATCTTTTCAAAAAGGTTAAATTGAGTAGTGGGAACTTTAAGAGTAAATATTAGAATCTAAATAACTGTTATTTCATTCCATCATTAAGTTTATACTGTATTGTTTGATTCATTCCTTTCAGGATGGAACTCAAAGTCACGGAAGATGACACGAACACAGATGGCAGATGAACACCAGACAGCCAATCAAGAAGTGGAAGACGTAAGTGAAGATTTTGGAATTGAATAATTACTGAGAATGGTCATTAAATTTTGTTGCCCAATATTTCTTCCCATCTGCAATGGAAAGTATAAGTTATCTAAAAGTTCTTTTGTCAGTACTAAGCACACGACACGTAATGACAACCTTATGTTACAAGTAGATTGTAGCAGAATGAAGAAATATTGGAGATGAATAGAATTGTATTATCCGTGGTAATATCTTTTCCAAAAGGTTAAAGTGAGTAGTGGCATTTTGTAAGAGTAAATATTAGAATACTGTTATTTCATTCCATCAATAACTTTATACTGTATTGTTTGATTAATTCCTTTCAGGATGGAACTCAAGGTCACGGAAGATGACACGAACACAGATGACAGATGAACACCAGACAGCCAATCAAGAAGTGGAAGAAGTAAGTGAAGATTCTGGAATTGTATAATTACTGAGAATGGTCATTAAATTTTGTTGCCCAATATTTATTCCCATCTGCAATGGAAAGTATAAGTTATCTAAAAGTTCTTTTGTCAGTACTAAGCACACGACAAGTAATGACAACCTTATGTCACAAGTAGATTGTAGCAGAATGAAGACATATTTTGGAGATGAACAGAATTGTATTATCCGTGGTAATATCTTTTCAAAAAGGTTAAAGTGAGTAGTGGCATTTTGTAAGAGTAAATATTAGAATACTGTTATTTCATTCCATCAATAAGTTTATACTGTATTGTTTGATTCATTCCTTTCAGGATGGAACTCAAGGTCACGGAAGATGACACGAACACAGATGGCAGATGAACACCAGACAGCCAATCAAGAAGTGGAAGAAGTAAGTGAAGATTTTGGAATTGAATAATTACTGAGAATGGTCATTAAATTTTGTTGCCCAATATTTATTCCCATCTGCAATGGAAAGTATAAGTTATCTAAAAGTTCTTTTGTCAGTACTAAGCACACGACAAGTAATGACAACCTTACGTCACAAGTAGATTGTAGCAGAATTAAGACATATTTTGGAGATGAACAGAATTGTATTATCCGTGGTAATATCTTTTCAAAAAGGTTAAAGTGAGTAGTGGCATTTTGTAAGAGTAAATATTAGAATACTGTTATTTCATTCCATCAATAAGTTTATACTGTATTGTTTGATTCATTCCTTTCAGGATGGAACTCAAGGTCACGGAAGATGACATGAACACAGATGGCAGATGAACACCAGACAGCCAATCAAGAAGTGGAAGAAGTAAGTGAAGATTTTGGAATTGTATAATTACTGATAATGGTCATTAAATTTTGTTGCCCAATATTTATTCCCATCTGCAATGGAAAGTATAAGTTATCTAAAAGTTCTTTTGTCAGTACTAAGCACACGACAAGTAATGACAACCTTATGTCACAAGTAGATTGTAGCAGAATGAAGACATATTTTGGAGATGAACAGAATTGTATTATCCGTGGTAATATCTTTTCAAAAAGGTTAAATTGAGTAGTGGGAACTTTAAGAGTAAATATTACAATCTAAATAACTTATTTCATTCCATCATTAAGTTTATACTGTATTGTTTGATTCATTCCTTTCAGGATGGAACTCGAGGTCACGGAAGATGACACGAACACAGATGACAGATGAACACCAGACAGCCAATCAAGAAGTGGAAGAAGTAAGTGAAGATTCTGGAATTGTATAATTACTGAGAATGGTCATTAAATTTTGTTGCCCAATATTTCTTCCCACCTGCAATGGAAAGTATAAGTTATCTAAAAGTTCTTTTGTCACGACTAAGCACACGACACGTAATGACAACCTTATGTTCCAAGTAGATTGTAGCAGAATGAAGAAATATTTGAGATGAATAGAATTGTATTATCCGTGGTAATATCTTTTCAAAAAGGTTAAAGAGAGTAGTGGCATTTTGTAAGAGTAAATATTAGAATACTGTTAAATCATTCCATCAATAAGTTTATATTGTATTGTTTGATTCATTCCTTTCAGGATGGAACTCAAGGTCACGGAAGATGACACGAACACAGATGGCAGATGAACATAAGACTGTCAATCAAGAAGTGGAAGAAGTAAGTGAAGATTTTGGAATTGTATAATTACTGAGAATGGTAATTAAATTTTGTTGCCCAATATTTCTTCCCATCTGTAATGGAAAGTATAAGTTATCTAAATGTTCTTTTGGCAGTACTAAGCACACGACACGTAATGACAACCTTATGTTACAAGTAGATTGTAGCAGAATGAAGAAATATTGGAGATGAATAGAATTGTATTATCCGTGGTAATATCTTTTCAAAAAGGTTAAAGTGAGTAGTGGCATTTTGTAAGAGTAAATATTAGAATACTGTTATTTCATTCCATCAATAAGTTTATACTGTATTGTTTTATTCATTCCTTTCAGGATGGAACTCAAGGTCACGGAAGATGACACGAACACAGATGGCAGATGAACACCAGACAGCCAATCAAGAAGTGGAAGAAGTAAGTGAAGATTTTGGAATTGTATAATTACTGATAATGGTCATTAAATTTTGTTGCCCAATATTTATTCCCATCTGCAATGGAAAGTATAAGTTATCAAAAAGTTCTTTTGTCAGTAGTAAGCACACGACAAGTAATGACAACCTTATGTCACGAGTAGATTGTAGCAGAATGAAGAAATATTTTGGAGATGAACAGAATTGTATTATCCGTGGTAATATCTTTTCAAAAAGGTTAAATTGAGTAGTGGGAACTTTAAGAGTAAATATTAGAATTTAAATAACTTATTTCATTCCATCAATAAGTTTATACTGTATTGCTTGATTCATTCCTTTCAGGATGGAACTCAAAGTCAAGGAAGATGACACGAACACAGATGGCAGATGAACACCAGACAGCCAATCAAGAAGTGGAAGACGTAAGTGAAGATTTTGGAATTGAATAATTACTGAGAATGGTCATTAAATTTTGTTGCCCAATATTTCTTCCCATCTGCAATGGAAAGTATAAGTTATCTAAAAGTTCTTTTGTCAGTACTAAGCACACGACACGTAATGACAACCTTATGTTACAAGTAGATTGTAGCAGAATGAAGAAATATTGGAGATGAATAGAATTGTATTATCCGTGGTAATATCTTTTCAAAAAGGTTAAAGTGAGTAGTGGCATTTTGTAAGAGTAAATATTAGAATACTGTTATTTCATTCCATCAATAAGTTTATACTGTATTGTTTGATTAATTCCTTTCAGGATGGAACTCAAGGTCACGGAAGATGACACGAACACAGATGACAGATGAACACCAGACAGCCAATCAAGAAGTGGAAGAAGTAAGTGAAGATTCTGGAATTGTATAATTACTGAGAATGGTCATTAAATTTTGTTGCCCAATATTTATTCCCATCTGCAATGGAAAGTATAAGTTATCTAAAAGTTCTTTTGTCAGTACTAAGCACACGACAAGTAATGACAACCTTATGTCACAAGTAGATTGTAGCAGAATGAAGACATATTTTGGAGATGAACAGAATTGTATTATCCGTGGTAATATCTTTTCAAAAAGGTTAAAGTGAGTAGTGGCATTTTGTAAGAGTAAATATTAGAATACTGTTATTTCATTCCATCAATAAGTTTATACTGTATTGTTTGATTCATTCCTTTCAGGATGGAACTCGAGGTCACGGAAGATGACACGAACACAGATGACAGATGAACACCAGACAGCCAATCAAGAAGTGGAAGAAGTAAGTGAAGATTCTGGAATTGTATAATTACTGAGAATGGTCATTAAATTTTGTTGCCCAATATTTCTTCCCACCTGCAATGGAAAGTATAAGTTATCTAAAAGTTCTTTTGTCACGACTAAGCACACGACACGTAATGACAACCTTATGTTCCAAGTAGATTGTAGCAGAATGAAGAAATATTTGAGATGAATAGAATTGTATTATCCGTGGTAATATCTTTTCAAAAAGGTTAAAGAGAGTTGTGGCATTTTGTAAGAGTAAATATTAGAATACTGTTAAATCATTCCATCAATAAGTTTATATTGTATTGTTTGATTCATTCCTTTCAGGATGGAACTCAAGGTCACGGAAGATGACACGAACACAGATGGCAGATGAACACAAGACTGTCAATCAAGAAGTGGAAGAAGTAAGTGAAGATTTTGGAATTGTATAATTACTGAGAATGGTAATTAAATTTTGTTGCCCAATATTTCTTCCCATCTGTAATGGAAAGTATAAGTTATCTAAATGTTCTTTTGGCAGTACTAAGCACACGACACGTAATGACAACCTTATGTTACAAGTAGATTGTAGCAGAATGAAGAAATATTGGAGATGAATAGAATTGTACTATCCGTGGTAACATCTTTTCAAAAAGGTTAAAGTGAGTAGTGGCATTTTGTAAGAGTAAATATTAGAATACTGTTATTTCATTCCATCAATAAGTTTATACTGTATTGTTTTATTCATTCCTTTCAGGATGGAACTCAAGGTCACGGAAGATGACACGAACACAGATGGCAGATGAACACCAGACAGCCAATCAAGAAGTGGAAGAAGTAAGTGAAGATTTTGGAATTGTATAATTACTGATAATGGTCATTAAATTTTGTTGCCCAATATTTATTCCCATCTGCAATGGAAAGTATAAGTTATCAAAAAGTTCTTTTGTCAGTAGTAAGCACACGACAAGTAATGACAACCTTATGTCACGAGTAGATTGTAGCAGAATGAAGAAATATTTTGGAGATGAACAGAATTGTATTATCCGTGGTAATATCTTTTCAAAAAGGTTAAATTGAGTAGTGGGAACTTTAAGAGTAAATATTAGAATTTAAATAACTTATTTCATTCCATCAATAAGTTTATACTGTATTGCTTGATTCATTCCTTTCAGGATGGAACTCAAGGTCAAGGAAGATCACACGAACACAGATGGCAGATGAACACAAGACAGCCAATCAAGAAGTGGAAGAAGTAAGTGAAGATTCTGGAATTGAATAATTACTGAGAATGGTCATTAAATTTTGTTGCCCAATATTTATTCCCACCTGCAATGGAAAGTATAAGTTATCTAAAAGTTCTTTTGTCAGTACTAAGCACACGACACGTAATTACAATCTTATGTTCCAAGTAGATTGTAGCAGAATGAAGAAATATTGGAGATGAATAGAATTGTATTATCCGTGGTAATATCTTTTCAAAAAGGTTAAAGAGAGTAGTGGCATTTTGTAAGAGTAAATATTAGAATACTGTTATTTCATTCCATCAATAAGTTTATACTGTATTGTTTGATTAATTCCTTTCAGGATGGAACTCAAGGTCACGGAAGATGACACGAACACAGATGGCAGATGAACACCAGACAGCCAATCAAGAAGTGGAAGAAGTAAGTGAAGATTCTGGAATTGTATAATTACTGAGAATGGTCATTAAATTTTGTTGCCCAATATTTATTCCCATCTGCAATGGAAAGTATAAGTTATCTAAAAGTTCTTTTGTCAGTACTAAGCACACGACAAGTAATGACAACCTTATGTCACAAGTAGATTGTAGCAGAATGAAGACATATTTTGGAGATTAACAGAATTGTATTATCCGTGGTAATATCTTTTCAAAAAGGTTAAAGTGAGTAGTGGCATTTTGTAAGAGTAAATATTAGAATACTGTTATTTCATTCCATCAATAAGTTTATACTGTATTGTTTGATTCATTCCTTTCAGGATGGAACTCAAGGTCACGGAAGATGACACGAACACAGATGGCAGATGAACACCAGACAACCAATCAAGAAGTGGAAGAAGTAAGTTAAGATTCTGGAATTGTATAATTACTGAGAATGGTCATTAAATTTTGTTGCCCAATATTTCTTCCCATCTGTAATGGAAAGTATAAGTTATCTAAAAGTTCTTTTGTCAGTACTAAGCACACGACAAGTAATGACAACCTTATGTCACAAGTAGATTGTAGCAGAATGAAGACATATTTTGCAGATGAATAGAATTGTATTATCCGTGGTAATATCTTTTCAAAGAGGTTAAATTGAGTAGTGGGAACTTTAAGAGTAAATATTAGAATACTGTTATTTCATTCCATCAATAAGTTTATACTGTATTGTTTGATTCATTCCTTTCAGGATGGAACTCAAGGTCACGGAAGATGACACGAACACAGATGGCAGATGAACACCAGACAGCCAATCAAGAAGTGGAAGAAGTAAGTGAAGATTTTGGAATTGAATAATTACTGAGAATGGTCATTAAATTTTGTTGCCCAATATTTATTCCCATCTGCATTGGAAAGTATAAGTTATCTAAAAGTTCTTTTGTCAGTACTAAGCACACGACAAGTAATGACAACCTTATGTCACAAGTAGATTGTAGCAGAATGAAGACATATTTTGGAGATGAACAGAATTGTATTATCCGTGGTAATATCTTTTCAAAAAGGTTAAAGTGAGTAGTGGCATTTTGTAAGAGTAAATATTAGAATACTGTTATTTCATTCCATCAATAAGTTTATACTGTATTGTTTGATTCATTCCTTTCAGGATGGAACTCAAGGTCACGGAAGATGACACGAACACAGATGGCAGATGAACACCAGACAGCCAATCAAGAAGTGGAAGAAGTAAGTGAAGATTTTCGAATTGTACAATTCCTGAGAATGGTCGTTAAATTTTGTTGCCCAATATTTACTCCCATCTGCAATGGAAAGTATAAGTTATCTAAAAGTTCTTTTGTCACTACTAAGCACACGACAAGTAATGACAACCTTATGTCACAAGTAGATTGTAGCAGAATGAAGACATATTTTGGAGATGAACAGAATTGTATTATTCATGGTAAAATCTTTTCAAAAAGGTTAAATTGAGTAGTGGGAACTTTAAGAGTAAATATTAGAATCTAAATAACTGTTATTTCATTCCATCATTAAGTTTATACTGTATTGTTTGATTCATTCCTTTCAGGATGGAACTCAAAGTCACGGAAGATGACACGAACACAGATGGCAGATGAACACCAGACAGCCAATCAAGAAGTGGAAGACGTAAGTGAAGATTTTGGAATTGAATAATTACTGAGAATGGTCATTAAATTTTGTTGCCCAATATTTCTTCCCATCTGCAATGGAAAGTATAAGTTATCTAAAAGTTCTTTTGTCAGTACTAAGCACACGACACGTAATGACAACCTTATGTTACAAGTAGATTGTAGCAGAATGAAGAAATATTGGAGATGAATAGAATTGTATTATCCGTGGTAATATCTTTTCAAAAAGGTTAAAGTGAGTAGTGGCATTTTGTAAGAGTAAATATTAGAATACTGTTATTTCATTCCATCAATAAGTTTATACTGTATTGTTTGATTAATTCCTTTCAGGCTGGAACTCAAGGTCACGGAAGATGACACGAACACAGATGACAGATGAACACCAGACAGCCAATCAAGAAGTGGAAGAAGTAAGTGAAGATTCTGGAATTGTATAATTACTGAGAATGGTCATTAAATTTTGTTGCCCAATATTTATTCCCATCTGCAATGGAAAGTATAAGTTATCTAAAAGTTCTTTTGTCAGTACTAAGCACACGACAAGTAATGACAACCTTATGTCACAAGTAGATTGTAGCAGAATTAAGACATATTTTGGAGATGAACAGAATTGTATTATCCGTGGTAATATCTTTTCAAAAAGGTTAAAGTGAGTAGTGGCATTTTGTAAGAGTAAATATTAGAATACTGTTATTTCATTCCATCAATAAGTTTATACTGTATTGTTTGATTCATTCCTTTCAGGATGGAACTCGAGGTCACGGAAGATGACACGAACACAGATGACAGATGAACACCAGACAGCCAATCAAGAAGTGGAAGAAGTAAGTGAAGATTCTGGAATTGTATAATTACTGAGAATGATCATTAAATTTTGTTGCCCAATATTTATTCCCATCTGCAATGGAAAGTATAAGTTATCTAAAAGTTCTTTTGTCACGACTAAGCACACGACACGTAATGACAACCTTATGTTCCAAGTAGATTGTAGCAGAATGAAGAAATATTGGAGATGAATAGAATTGTATTATCCGTGGTAATATCTTTTCAAAAAGGTTAAAGAGAGTAGTGGCATTTTGTAAGAGTAAATATTAGAATACTGTTATTTCATTCCATCAATAAGTTTATACTGTATTGTTTTATTCATTCCTTTCAGGATGGAACTCAAGGTCACGGAATCTAAATAACTGTTATTTCATTCCATCAATAAGTTTATACTGTATTGTTTGATTCATTCCTTTCGAGATGGAACTCAAGGTCAAGGAAGATGACACGAACACAGATGGCAGATGAACACCAGACAGCCAATCAAGAAGTAGAAGAATTAAGTGAAGATTTTGGAATTGTATAATTACTGAGAATGGTCATTAAACTTTGTTGCCCAATATTTATTGCCATCTGCAATGGAAAGTATAAGTTATCTAAAAGTTCTTTTGTCACTACTAAGCACACGACAAGTAATGACAACCTTATGTCACAAGTAGATTGTAGCAGAATTAAGACATATTTTGGAGATGAACAGAATTGTATTATCCGTGGTAATATCTTTTCAAAAAGGTTAAATTGAGTAGTGGGAACTTTAAGAGTAAATATTAGAATCTAAATAATCAATAAGTTTATACTGTATTGTTTGATTCATTCCTTTCAGGATGGAACTCAAGGTCACGGAAGATGACACGAACACAGATGGCAGATGAACACAAGACTGTCAATCAAGAAGTGGAAGAAGTAAGTGAAGATTTTGGAATTGTATAATTACTGAGAATGGTAATTAAATTTTGTTGCCCAATATTTCTTCCCATCTGTAATGGAAAGTATAAGTTATCTAAATGTTCTTTTGGCAGTACTAAGCACACGACACGTAATGACAACCTTATGTTACAAGTAGATTGTAGCAGAATGAAGAAATATTGGAGATGATTAGAATTGTATTATCCGTGGTAATATCTTTTCAAAAAGGTTAAAGTGAGTAGTGGCATTTTGTAAGAGTAAATATTAGAATACTGTTATTTCATTCCATCAATAAGTTTATACTGTATTGTTTTATTCATTCCTTTCAGGATGGAACTCAAGGTCACGGAAGATGACACGAACACAGATGGCAGATGAACACCAGACAGCCAATCAAGAAGTGGAAGAAGTAAGTGAAGATTTTGGAATTGTATAATTACTGATAATGGTCATTAAATTTTGTTGCCCAATATTTATTCCCATCTGCAATGGAAAGTATAAGTCATCAAAAAGTTCTTTTGTCAGTAGTAAGCACACGACAAGTAATGACAACCTTATGTCACGAGTAGATTGTAGCAGAATGAAGAAATATTTTGGAGATGAACAGAATTGTATTATCCGTGGTAATATCTTTTCAAAAAGGTTAAATTGAGTAGTGGGAACTTTAAGAGTAAATATTAGAATTTAAATAACTTATTTCATTCCATCAATAAGTTTATACTGTATTGCTTGATTCATTCCTTTCAGGATGGAACTCAAGGTCAAGGAAGATGACACGAACACAGATGGCAGATGAACACAAGACAGCCAATCAAGAAGTGGAAGAAGTAAGTGAAGATTTTGGAATTGAATAATTACTGAGAATGGTCATTAAATTTTGTTGCCCAATATTTATTCCCACCTGCAATGGAAAGTATAAGTTATCTAAAAGTTCTTTTGTCAGTACTAAGCACACGACACGTAATTACAATCTTATGTTCCAAGTAGATTGTAGCAGAATGAAAAAATATTGGAGATGAATAGAATTGTATTATCCGTGGTAATATCTTTTCAAAAAGGTTAAAGAGAGTAGTGGCATTTTGTAAGAGTAAATATTAGAATACTGTTATTTCATTCCACTTATAAGTTTATACTGTATTGTTTGATTAATTCCTTTCAGGATGGAACTCAAGGTCACGGAAGATGACACGAACACAGATGGCAGATGAACACCAGACAGCCAATCAAGAAGTGGAAGAAGTAAGTGAAGATTTTGGAATTGTATAATTACTGAGAATGGTCATTAAAGTTTGTTGCCCAATATTTCTTCACATCTGCAATGGAAAGTATAAGTTATCTAAAAGTTCTTTTGTCAGTACTAAGCACACAACAAGTAATGACAACCTTATGTCACAAGTAGATTGTAGCAGAATGAAGAAATATTGGAGATGAACAGAATTGTATTATCCGGGGTAATATCTTTTCAAAAAGGTTAAATTGAGTAGTGACAACTTTAAGAGTAAATATTAGAATACTGTTATTTCATTCCATCAATAAGTTTATACTGTATTGTTTGATTCATTCCTTTCAGGATGGAACTCAAGGTCACGGAAGATGACACGAACACAGATGGCAGATGAACACCAGACAGCCAATCAAGAAGTGGAAGAAGTAAGTGAAGATTTTGGAATTGTGTAATTACTGAGAATGGTCATTAAACTTTGTTGCCCAATATTTCTTCCCATCTGCAATGGAAAGTATAAGTTATCTAAAAGTTCTTTTGTCAGTACTAAGCACACGACACGTAATTACAATCTTATGTTCCAAGTAGATTGTAGCAGAATGAAAAAATATTGGAGATGAATAGAATTGTATTATCCGTGGTAATATCTTTTCAAAAAGGTTAAAGAGAGTAGTGGCATTTTGTAAGAGTAAATATTAGAATACTGTTATTTCATTCCACTTATAAGTTTATACTGTATTGTTTGATTAATTCCTTTCAGGATGGAACTCAAGGTCACGGAAGATGACACGAACACAGATGGCAGATGAACACCAGACAGCCAATCAAGAAGTGGAAGAAGTAAGTGAAGATTTTCGAATTGTACAATTACTGAGAATGGTCATTAAAGTTTGTTGCCCAATATTTCTTCACATCTGCAATGGAAAGTATAAGTTATCTAAAAGTTCTTTTGTCAGTACTAAGCACACAACAAGTAATGACAACCTTATGTCACAAGTAGATTGTAGCAGAATGAAGAAATATTGGAGATGAACAGAATTGTATTATCCGGGGTAATATCTTTTCAAAAAGGTTAAATTGAGTAGTGACAACTTTAAGAGTAAATATTAGAATACTGTTATTTCATTCCATCAATAAGTTTATACTGTATTGTTTGATTCATTCCTTTCAGGATGGAACTCAAGGTCACGGAAGATGACACGAACACAGATGGCAGATGAACACCAGACAGCCAATCAAGAAGTGGAAGAAGTAAGTGAAGATTTTGGAATTGTGTAATTACTGAGAATGGTCATTAAACTTTGTTGCCCAATATTTCTTCCCATCTGCAATGGAAAGTATAAGTTATCTAAAAGTTCTTTTGTCAGTACTAAGCACAGGACAAGTAATGACAACCTTATGTCACGAGTAGATTGTAGCAGAATGAAGACATATTTTGGAGATTGAACAGAATTATATTATCCATGGTAATATCTTTTCAAAAAGGTTAAATTGAGTAGTGGGAACTTTAAGAGTAAATATTAGAATCTAAATAACTGTTATTTCATTCCATCATTAAGTTTATACTGTATTGTTTGATTCATTCCTTTCAGGATGGAACTCAAGGTCACGGAAGATGACACGAACACAGATGGCAGATGAACACCAGACAGCCAATCAAGAAGTGGAAGAAGTAAGTGAAGATTTTGGAATTGTGTAATTACTGAGAATGGTCATTAAACTTTGTTGCCCAATATTTCTTCCCATCTGCAATGGAAAGTATAAGTTATCTAAAAGTTCTTTTGTCAGTACTAAGCACAGGACAAGTAATGACAACCTTATGTCACGAGTAGATTGTAGCAGAATGAAGACATATTTTGGAGATTGAACAGAATTATATTATCCATGGTAATATCTTTTCAAAAAGGTTAAATTGAGTAGTGGGAACTTTAAGAGTAAATATTAGAATCTAAATAACTGTTATTTCATTCCATCAATAAGTTTATACTGTATTGTTTGATTCATTCCTTTCGAGATGGAACTCAAGGTCAAGGAAGATGACACGAACACAGATGGCAGATGAACACCAGACAGCCAATCAAGAAGTAGAAGAAGTAAGTGAAGATTTTGGAATTGTATAATTACTGAGAATGGTCATTAAACTTTGTTGCCCAATATTTATTGCCATCTGCAATGGAAAGTATAAGTTATCTAAAAGTTCTTTTGTCAGTACTAAGCACACGACACGTAATGACAACCTTATGTTACATGTAGATTGTAGCAGAATGAAGAAATATTGAAGATTAATAGAATTGTATTATCCGTGGTAATATCTTTTCAAAAAGGTTAAAGTGAGTATTTGCATTTTGTAAGAGTAAATATTAGAATACTGTTATTTCATTCCATCAATAAGTTTATACTGTATTGTTTGATTCTTTCCTTTCAGGATGGAACTCAAGGTCACGGAAGATGACACGAACACAGATGGCAGATGAACACCAGACAGCCAATCAAGAAGTGGAAGAAGTAAGTGAAGATTCTGGAATTGTATAATTACTGAGAATGGTCCTTAAATTTTGTTGCCCAATATTTATTCCCATCTGCAATGGAAAGTATAAGTTATCTAAAAGTTCTTTTGTCACTACTAAGCACACGACAAGTAATGACAACCTTATGTCACAAGTAGATTGTAGCAGAATGAAGACATATTTTGGAGATGAACAGAATTGTATTATCCGTGGTAATATCTTTTCAAAAAGGTTAAATTGAGTAGTGGGAACTTTAAGAGTAAATATTAGAATCTAAATAATTGTTATTTCATTCCATCAATAAGTTTATACTGTATTGTTTGATTCATTCCTTTCAGGATGGAACTCAAGGTCAAGGAAGATGACACGAACACAGATGGCAGATGAACACCAGACAGCCAATCAAGAAGTGGAAGAAGTAAGTGAAGAGTTTGGAATTGTATAATTACTGAGAATGGTCATTAAACTTTGTTACCCAATATTTATTCCCATCTACAATGGAAAGTATAAGTTATCAAAAAGTTCTTTTGTCAGTACTAAGCACACGACAAGTAATGACAACCTTATGTCACAAGTAGATTGTAGCAGAATGAAGACATATTTTGGAGATGAACAGAATTGTATTATCCGTGGTAATATCTTTTCAAAAAGGTTAAATTGAGTAGTGGGAACTTTAAGAGTAAATATTAGAATCTAAATAACTGTTATTTCATTCCATCAATAAGTTCATACTGTATTGTTTGATTCATTCCTTTCAGGATGGAACTCAAGGTCAAGGAAGATGACACGAACACAGATGGCAGATGAACACCAGACAGCCAATCAAGAAGTGGAAGAAGTAAGTGAAGATTCTGGAATTGTATAATTACTGAGAATGGTCATTAAATTTTGTTGCCCAATATTTATTCCCATCTGCAATGGAAAGTATAAGTTATCTAAAAGTTCTTTTGTCAGTACTAAGCTCACGACAAGTACTGACAACCTTATGTCACAAGTAGATTGTAGCAGAATGAAGAAATATTGGAGATGAACAGAATTGTATTATCCGGGGTAATATCTTTTCAAAAAGGTTAAATTGAGTAGTGACAACTTTAAGAGTAAATATTAGAATACTGTTATTTCATTCCATCAATAAGTTTATACTGTATTGTTTGATTCATTCCTTTCAGGATGGAACTCAAGGTCACGGAAGATGACACGAACACAGATGGCAGATGAACACCAGACAGCCAATCAAGAAGTGGAAGAAGTAAGTGAAGATTTTGGAATTGTATAATTACTGAGAATGGTCATTAAACTTTGTTGCCCAATATATCTTCCCATCTGCAATGGAAAGTATAAGTTATCTAAAAGTTCTTTTGTTAGTACTAAGCACAGGACAAGTAATGACAACCTTATGTCACGAGTAGATTGTAGCAGAATGAAGACATATTTTGGAGATGAACAGAATTGTATTATCCATGGTAATATCTTTTCAAAAAGGTTAAATTGAGTAGTGGGAACTTTAAGAGTAAATATTAGAATCTAAATAACTGTTATTTCATTCCATCATTAAGTTTATACTGTATTGTTTGATTCATTCCTTTCAGGATGGAACTCAAGGTCACGGAAGATGACACGAGCACAGATGGCAGATGAACACCAGAAGTGGAAGAAGTAAGAGAAGATTTTGGAATTGTATAATTACTGATAATGGTCATTAAATTTTGTTGCCCAATATTTATTGCCATCTGCAATGGAAAGTATAAGTTATCTAAAAGTTCTTTTGTCAGTACTAACCACACGACAAGTAATGACAACCTTGTGTCACAAGTAGATTGTAGCAAAATAAAGACATATTTTGGAGATGAACAGAATTGTATTATCTGTGGTAATATCTTTTCAAAAAGGTTAAATTGAGTAGTGGCAACTTTATGAATAAATATTAGAATCTAAATAACTGTTATTTCATTCCATCAATAAGTTTATACTGTATTGTTTGATTCATTCCTTTCGAGATGGAACTCAAGGTCAAGGAAGATGACACGAACACAGATGGCAGATGAACACCAGACAGCCAATCAAGAAGTGGAAGAAGTAAGTGAAGATTTTGGAATTGTATAATTACTGAGAATGGTCATTAAACTTTGTTGCCCAATATTTCTTCACATCTGCAATGGAAAGTATAAGTTATCTAAAAGTTCTTTTGTCAGTACTAAGCACACGACAAGTAATGACAACCTTATGTCACAAGTAGATTGTAGCAGAATTAAGACATATTTTGGAGATGAACAGAATTGTATTATCCGTGGTAATATCTTTTCAAAAAGGTTAAATTGAGTAGTGGGAACTTTAAGAGTAAATATTAGAATCTAAATAACTGTTATTTCATTCCATCAATAAGTTTATACTGTATTGTTTGATTCATTCCTTTCAGGATGGAACTCAAGGTCAAGGAAGATGACACGAACACAGATGGCAGATGAACACCAGACAGCCAATCAAGAAGTGGAAGAAGTAAGTGAAGATTTTGGAATTGAATAATTACTGAGAATGGTCATTAAATTTTGTTGCCCAATATTTATTGCCATCTGCAATGGAAAGTATAAGTTATCTAAAAGTTCTTTTGTCAGTACTAAGCACACGACACGTAATGACAACCTTATGTCACAAGTAGATTGTAGCAGAATGAAGAAATATTGGAGATGAATAGAATTGTATTATCCGTGGTAATATCTTTTCAAAAAGGTTAAAGTGAGTAGTGGCAACTTGTAAGAGTAAATATTAGAATACTGCTATTTCATTCCATCAATAAGTTTATACTGTATTGTTTCATTCATTCCTTTCAGGATGGAACTCAACTTCACGGAAGATCACACGAACACAGATGGCAGATGAACACCAGACAGCCAATCAAGAAGTGGAAGAAGTAAGTGAAGATTTTGGTACTGTATAATTACTGAGAATGGTCATTAAATTTTGTTGCCCAATATTTATTCCCATCTGCAATGGAAAGTATAAGTTATCTAAAATTTCTTTTGTCAGTACTAAGCACACGACAAGTAATGACAACCTTACGTCACAAGTAGATTGTAGCAGAATAAAGAAATATTTTGGAGATGAACAGAATTGTATTATCCGTGGTAATATCTTTTCAAAAAGGTTAAATTGAGTAGTGGCAACTTTAAGAATAAATATTAGAATCTAAATAACTCTTAGTTCATTCCATCAATAAGTTTATACTGTATTGTTTGATTCATTCCTTTCAGGATGGAACTCAAGGTCACGGAAGATGACACGAACACAGATGGCAGATGAACACCAGACAGCCAATCAAGAAGTGGAAGAAGTAAGTGAAGATTTTGGAATTGTATAATTACTGAGAATGGTCATTAAACTTTGTTGCCCAATATTTATTCCCATCTGCAATGGAAAGTATAAGTTATCTAAAATTTCTTTTGTCAGTACTAAGCACACGACAAGTAATGACAACCTTATGTCACAAGTAGATTGTAGCAGAATGAAGACATATTTTGGAGATGAACAGAATTGTATTATCCGTGGTAATATCTTTTTAAAAAGGTTAAATTGAGTAGTGGGAACTTTAAGAGTAAATATTAGAATATTGTTATTTCATTCCATCAATAAGTTTATACTGTATTGTTTGATTCATTCCTTTCAGGATGGAACTCAAGGTCACGGAAGATGAACACCAGACAGCCAATCAAGAAGTGGAAGAAGTAAGTGAAGATTTTGGAATTGTATAATTACTGAGAATGGTCATTAAATTTTGTTGCCCAATATTTATTCCCATCTGCAATGGAAAGTATAAGTTATCAAAAAGTTCTTTTGTCAGTACTAAGCACACAACAAGTAATGACAATTTATGTCACGAGTAGATTGTAGCAGAATGAAGAAATATTTTGGAGATGAACAGAATTGTATTATCCGTGGTAATATTTTTTCAAAAAGGTTAAATTGAGTAGTGGCAACTTTAAGAATAAATATTAGAATCTAAATAACTGTTATTTCATTCCATCAATAAGTTCATACTGTATTGTTTGATTCATTCCTTTCAGGATGGAACTCAAGGTCACGGAAGATGACACGAACACAGATGGCAGATGAACACCAGACAGCCAATCAAGAAGTGGAAGAAGTAAGTGAATATTTTGGAATTGAATAATTACTGAGAATGGTCATTAAATTTTGTTGCCCAATATTTCTTCCCATCTGCAATGGAAAGTATAAGTTATCAAAAAGTTCTTTTGTCAGTACTAAAACACGACACGTAATGACAACCTTATGTCACAAGTAGATTGTAGCAGAATGAAGAAATATTGGAGATGAATAGAATTGTATTATCCGTGGTAATATCTTTTCAAAAAGGTTAAAGTGAGTAGTGGCAACTTGTAAGAGTAAATATTAGAATACTGTTATTTCATTCCATCAATAAGTTTATACTGTATTTTTTGATTCATTCCTTTCAGGATGGAACTCAAGGTCACGGAAGATGACACGAACACAGATGGCAGATGAACACCAGATAGTCAATCAAGAAGTGGAAGAAGTAAGTGAAGATTTTGATATTGTATAATTACTGAGAATGGACATTAAATTTTGTTGCCCAATATTTCTTCCCATCTGCAATGGAAAGTATAAGTTATCTAAAAGTTCTTTTGTCAGTACTTAGCACACGACAAGTAATGACAACCTTATGTCACAAGTAGATTGTAGCAGAATTAAGAAATATTTTGGAGATGAACAGAATTGTATTTTCCTTGGTAATATCTTTTCAAAAATGTTAAATTGAGTAGTGGCAACTTTAAGAGTAAATATTAGGATCTAAATAACTGTTATTTCATTCCATCAATAAGTTTATACTGTATTGTTTGATTCATTCTTTCAGGATGGAACTCAAGGTCACGGAAGATGACACGAACACAGATGGCAGAAGAACACCAGACAGCCAATCACGAAGTGGAAGAAGTAAGTGAAGATTTTGGATTTGTAAAATTACTGAAAATGGTCATTATATTTTGTTGCCCAATATTTTGTACCTTCAGCAAGGCCACAGACGATGATACAAAGAGTGGAGAGGGATGGGTGTGACTCTGATTGCAAACACCACAGAAGTGGGTCAACATCGAGTCGCCATAAATTTCATCAATTTGTTTTTGGGCAATATTTTTTTCTTCTGTCATCAATGTGAATTCTTATCACATGATAAGTAGCAACAAAGAAGTTAGTCAATATTAGTAATTTTGAGTGTAAACATTACAATTTTAATAAATTTCTTTTCATTCAATAAATAAATAAATTATCTTTTATTTACTCACTTAAGGATTACAAGGCCACGGAAGATGGTACGAAGACTGGAGCTGGATGGATGTGACAACGACTGCGAATGCCACAGATGTGAGTCAACATTCTGAATTTTAAAATTAGTCGACATAAATTTCATCAATGTGTTATTGTCAATATTTTTCTCCTGTCAACAATGATAAATACAAGTACAATATAAGGGGGAGAGGGTGGCCTTCTGAATACTAATCACATGACAAGCTTAGTTCACAAGTATTTTCAGGCTAAAATTAGAGTAAAATAAACATTGTATTGAAGTAATTTTTCTAAAAGGTCAGATTAAGTAATTGCAATTTTGAGTGTAGATATTACAATCATTCGATATGTAAATATATTGTCTATTGTTTTATATATTCAATTATGATATTATCAGCAGTAATATTTTTTAGAGCTTAGTAAAGTAATAGCAATTTTGAGTGTTTTGACTCATATCTCGAACACTGGAGAATGAATGACATAGAAATTTGTGAAATAATGTCACAATGCCATGATGTAGAATGATGCTCATGCATTATATGAACCACATTACACAATGGAATATTATCGATGTTAGCAATTTTGTTTAAGGATTTAGTAAATATTACAATTCGAATGGATGTTGTTTCAATAAATACTTTTATTAATTCACTTTAGGCTGGACCAAAGATGAATTCGAAGACCCAAGAATGTGATTATTAAAATTTGATAAAATTGTTTTTCTTTTTTAAATATGATTGTATGAATAAATGAATGAATGAGTGACTAGTTTCTATATCCCTTCCCCTTTCTCTTTCCCAACCTCCAAATTAAAAATAATTTCGTCCTCATCGTCAACTACCTCGCATCTCGGTCCTTTTTCGCTGTCGGTATTTACATATACACAAACATTTCATCTTTTTCTCTTTCTTCTCATTTTTGGTTGTCCTCAGGCTAGGTTAAGTTGGTGACCGGTTTGTCGGTTGGTCGGTAGTATTTTCACTTGCCTCTCTATGGCCTTTCTCTCATACATAACATCCACAGACACAAATTTCGCAGTTTCGCCACCGTTTATATTTTCACCGCGTACATCTCCGTCCGTATTTGTCATCGCCGCGTTTCCATCTGCATTCGTCATCTTCGCCATGTATCATATTCAAGCTATTTTAACACCAAACATACAAACTATATGTTTGTATGATTGAGAGTGCCCTTGACATTATTCGCAGTCAAGCAGAGTGTGTGTGTGTGTGTGTGTGTGTGTGTGTGTGAGTGTGAGTGTGAGTGTGAGTGTGAGTGTGAGTGTGAGTGTGAGTGTGTGTGTGTGTGTGTGTGTGAGTGTGAGTGTGAGTGTGTGTGTGTGTGTGTGTGTGTAAAAATGTGTCCCCTTGGATATGTTATGGCAACTCAAAAAAGGCAACAAAGAATTGCTTGGCAGCGATGACACCCCTAGCATTGACTAGATAATATGAACGTTAGACCGTTAGAAATAGTCTAACGTTCAGGGGACCTTTTTGCCAGACTTGCCATATCATAACCTGCAGCTGTTTACAGTGCTCACAGTAAATTCCTATTTGGTCTTGAAGGATGAGAATTTAAATAAATTATACCGTAAGTTATCTATACATATACTGATCAACTGAAAGTACTATCATCTGCCTTTTGCGGCTGTCATTCAAGGCAATGTCTATTATATCTACAAGATATCAAGCATACATCACCTACACTTGATGGCTAAGAGTGGTAAGTGTCACCTATAAGTTACTTACTTTTTGTTATTCTTCTACATTCGATTTGCGACGATGATGAATGCAAAATAACTGTTTTATACATGCTAACGTCAGTGACTTATAAATGTAAATTAAGCATCTGTGAGAACAAATAACACACACATAAGGGGAAGTGATTCGTATATGAAAATAAATAACACACATAAAGCAAGTAATGCACTATGAATATAAACGATGCCCACACAAAGGCAAATGATGAAAAATTGAAAATAAGTTACACATGCATGGTGCATCATAAAAATAAATGACACCAGATAGCTGATAACCTAGTATCAAATCATACACAAGACGCATGATGTGCCATGCAAAAAAATGACACCCAAGGCAAATGATACATGTATATAGTAAATGATGTACATATGAATATAAATGATGTGCATTAAGGTAAACGTAGACTGTAAGATATGTTGTGATTTTCCGCCCTCATCGGCCTACTCTCACACGTGTGAGGGCGCCTCGTCATGGCGTACCTTACAGACTAAGGTAATTGGTGAACCAAAAAATAAATGGTGTGCCCTTCAGGCAAGTGATGCAATATGAAAGTAAAACATTCACTGGGTTAAATTATATAGCGGTACTATATATATATATATTGAACAGCTAAATGAAGCTCAATTGTAAATTTCACCATAGACAGTGGGTTGGGGGGGGGGTACACATACTTTGAAAATACAGAATCTCTGAAGTCCACAGGACCTTTTTGCCAGAATTTGCCACACATGTATGCAATATATATGTTAGATGGTATCAGCAGCATTATATTACAAGTATTTTTATGTCAATACGCCATATTTGGGTTACTGAAGTTCCAGCCATTTCTCAGGTAGTCAACCACAAGAAGGCGCACTAGATTTGCAGAGTGAGAGCTAGTCTCGGTTACCCAGACTCGCAGCTGGCGGCTCTTCTTTAAGACCACCCCTCGTTCAGGATGTGGCAGGATGTTTGTGTCATGGTCACAGACATGCATGTTACCAGTTCCAAGATGCATTGCACATCTCTCCATACAATGCCATGTGTTGTGTATGTACTGAGGGGTTTGCACGTGCTACTCAGGGGGATGGTTGTCACCTGACTGTACCCTGGGTTCACCTGTAAAATCACTGTCTGTCATTGATGGCATTTAGCCAGAACAAAATCATTCATAATCAAAGATGTCAACATTTGTTTCCATAATTTCCTAATGAAAATGTTATTTCAAAGGTAATATAGACAAAACAAGACTATTATAACTGTAACAACATAAGCGACATCATGTCGCGTAATGCTTCTTGGAACCGGAAATGCGACTATTGGTTTACAAGAAGAGGTGAATTAAATGTGTGTGAAAGACCTCGGTTGAAAACAGTGGATTTTTCCATCGGCCCTCCCCCCCCCTCCCAGCCTCTATGTAAAATTGGACTCCCTTTTATGTAAAACCGAAAAGAGGCTGCCCCCTAACACTTAATTCTAAATCATGATTCCCCCCCCCCCTGTATATCATATTCACATGACAGCCATTTTTTGATCGTGACTCAATGTGGACTGTACTGCCTGACCATCTTGCAAATACTTGATAAGATCCCATGATAGCACTGTCATCTCCTTTTAGAAGCCTTGGAGGTTTTTACTCTTAAAAGTGAATTTTGAGACTATTAGTAATTGCCAAGCTTTGCAAGACAGCACCAATATAAAGCAACTGCACAGGGTTGAAATATTTGTGAAATAAATTTTGATAGTATCTTCACAGTAAAATGTAGGGAAGAGCTTGGGAAAGGGATATGCCCACCTTTTGGGGGGGATCCTCGTGGTCTCTCCCTAGAAGGCTCTCTTAAAAGCCATTTTTAGGATATTCAGAGCCTTTCAAGCAATAATCTCCAAACTTTACAAAACAGCACCACCATATCAGAAAGTATTCTGTATAACTTACACAGGGTTGAAATATGTTAAAAGTTAAATGGCATCATTATACTAAAGGTCGGTACACTTAATGGTAGTATCATTGGTCGGGGAGATTTGGACTTTTAAGGCAATATTATAGTAGACTATCTTGGGAAACATTTCATATCTTTAAAAGACAATATTCGAATCGAAACAGGTTCAGACTTTAGATGGGAACGGGCTTACTATGACAGTAAAAAGGTTAGAGCATCTGATTGTTGGCTATGTATTAGTGACCCCCGGGGGTGAGAGATTTCTTGGGGTTTTCAAGGTCACCTTGATTTTTCAGTTTTTATCAACAAATCGCCGAAACATTACAATAATTACAGTTAAAGATAATGTTATATCCTACAAAGTGGTTATAATAGAGAATTATATAGATTACACATCCAGTTTCAGAGATACATGACATATGTACTGTAACTAGTCTGGTAGGTAATACATTGCATATGTATATGTAAAGTTAAGTTTGAGCCACACTCCAGGTGAAGTAATATTTTAAAATAGGGATAGGAAAAAATACTTAAGTTCAGACAAGGTCATGCCACTGTAGATTAATGGATTCTTTTCTTTCATCCAAATCCAAAACACAATGGCATCCCCTACCCAAAATTTCAAAACAGGATGCCCCCCCCCCCCCCGCCAATTTCGAAAAGAGGTTGATCCCCTACTAATGCATCACATGTTGATAATCGTCTGCTACTTCTGTCGAAAAGTATCCTGTTTACGGCACTTACGGCATATTCCGTCTAAATCTCTCGTACCCCGTTTGTGACTAGAATAGACTTTGCTTGACTAAAGCGACCATTTCACATATAAAGGAAAACTTACTGGAATGCTTGTTGCATAGAAACATTGTCAATGTTGATTTTTACAGCTAAAATCGTAGGCTTGGTGTTTCACTCACTCATGTGACATGACGTTTATTACACACCCTCAGACAACTGCTAATGCAAAATAAACAATGAAGTAGGTGCCGTGCATAGTGAGGATGTAGAAGTAGTCAAGTTGAAATGTTGATTATCAGCAATATAAACAATTGTAGCCATTAAAATTTTCGAGCCCATGTGACACTGTAATGATTTCATTAAAGGCCTGTTTTTGCTGCACTGTGAAAGAATACAATTTAAATGCATACAGCGATCTTCTATCGACTGTAGCTCTAAGTCTCAAGCTGTACTAAAACTACCTACTGACAGCCAGTTTCTCTATTGAGCACAAGTGTAATCTTTCACGGGAGGATTTTAGAGACATAAAAAAATAGTTTCCATGGTATGAGCGTAAAAAATTATTATTGTGCTGCAAGTGAAGAAATGCTATAAATGTCAAATTCCCTGGTACATGTGTTTCTGGTGCCACCGCCATAGGCAGTTTTATACTTTGGCAAATGCTGAAACAAACTGAATCTCTACCATCAAATCAAATTACTAAGAATACTGACCCGACTTAGTACCTTTAATGAATCCTGTAATTTTTCATAATGATACAATAATTTTAAATGGTATGGCATGCAACAATATACTTTGAGGATTTTTCTTGGTGTTAGTTTTCTGAATAACACCAGATAGCACTCTCTTAGTCCTTAAATTTCAAAAATTCAAAAGAGGTAGGGGGTGAACCTCGTACGCACCCCCATGCTCTCTTGTATTTTGATTCAAAGTTAAACTGGTATTGTTGACACCTTGATATATTAAATAGCACCACAAAGCATTCTTTTAGTTCTTCAATTTCATAACTTTCTAGGGGTACCCACCCCTACACTGCACCCATGTATTTTGATTCAAATTTCACCCTGTATTATTACTACCTTGATATGATAAAATAGCACCAGAAGTACTCTTTGAATCCTTGAATTTCAAAAATGTCCACTTGGCGCCCTCAAACTTCTATTCAACCTTACCTGTCTACTTTCTATTTTTACTGGCCACTTTGGGAATATTAAAGAATCATGAATGTCTCCGGGATCCTGTTATGAGGAAATTTAATTTCAAAAATAAAAAGTAACATGACTCGACTTGATGCGGTGAAAAGTCAAATTTATAAAGCATATATTTAAAAGAAAATTGCTGTACCCCTACTTGGAAAACTATTGCTGTCATGGTGGTTGAAAAAAAAATTGTGGTAGTTCCAATTCATCCAGCTCCCTCCCCCGAAATCAAATGGTTAACCCTTACCACCGGACGTGATAGGGAAGCTGTGAAACCATGGTGAATCCATGTTTTTGAAATATTTGAAAAGAGGAGGATTATTTTTTAGAGAAAGAAAGCTGATGGAGGACCATTTTTAGCACAATGGAATCAGGGAAGGTCACATCTTGTACAACAGACCAGGCTTGATCCCCTCCCTTCTGTAATTTCCGAAGGCTCCCTTATTCGGGAAAATCTTGATAGGACAAATGGGACAGATATAAGTACTGCTATAGAGAGCCACCACCACCGTTAAAGGCATACCAATTGTCAAATGATCCAGCTGTCCCCGGGAGCCGTCCAGCACATTGACTGATAGCCAACTACTTATCCAATGCCTAACCCACCACCACCGTCTAATACACTCCGACGTTTTTGAATAGACCCCAAACAAAGAAAAGCAAAAAAAATAATAATTAAAACTACGAACAAAGAACAAAGAACACAACTGTTTCATAAAACATGCCTGTGATACGTATGGTGTTTCAGGTCGCCCTCTTCGGTGGGGCTCGAACACACAGGCTTCAGATTCCATTCTCTTCAACTTGAATCGAACAGAAATATTAAATTTGTACAAAAATGGGGGGGGGGGTACCTCTGCGTCCTGTCAGTGCAACGATCCACTTTGGGCACTCAAATTAGATAATATTTCTATTTGTAAATTTTATAGAATAGTTTTAAATAGTGTGAGTAAAGGTTCAATTTTATTTGTAGTTTTAAAAATTCTATTTCGCGTTGAAAATCAAAATGGGGGTAGGAAAAAGCAGATTTCTTACTGGTCCAATTGGCTAACAAGGCATTTTTCCATATGGTTGGTTCAAGTAAATATTAACTACAAACTATAATTGTGAATGATCCCTGGGTGTTTGAATTTAGAATTTACCAACTTCAATGTGCAGTTTATTGGAAAAATAAACAACCGAACAGACGTGTTTTTATTTCTTTGCAAATATTCTATTTTATTTTTTGCTGTGTTTTACAGTTTAACGTTCTGATTTATTACTTTATAGTACATTTTAACCACATGATATCTGAATGGAAAACTACTTCAAAACATGTTCGTACTTAGCAAATCAACAAATACAATTTACAATAACTAACAAGATATAGTAGTATTTACCTATACTGAAGATTTATGTTCTTCAAGCTAAAGCAGGGGAAACCATGCAGTGTTTTTGCGTTACTGTTTTGAAGAAAACTTATACAAGCAACACAATGAAATAAAAAGTCTGTGATCGATCAAGTAGACTTAGAGCTCTCCGAGTTTGCATCGTAACTCAACAACACAAGACAAGATTTCCTCGAAACGATTTTCCATTGGAATATCCGGTAAGTTTCGTAGGCATCCTTCTGTTCTTTCTAATTGTGACAAGGTAGACTTCCTATTTTAAGGGTAATGTCGCTGAATTATGTTTGTGATGACATATAATGCCAATATATCACCAGTGACATACGTTCAAAAAATGTATGCAGATGCGGCTAGTAACAAGACTATGCTCATAACAACAGTATTAACGATAGTTTACATTGCATATATAACACCATGAATGGGTAGGCATCAATCTGATTAAAATCTTATGTGGTGAGAGCGGCTAGATGTCTTTATTATTTCTATTTCCATCGTTTTGTGCCGTTCGTCTTGTTCCGGGACGGGAAGGCGGCTATCACATGGAACAAAACAAATGACACAACATGTTGGAAATAAAGGTAAATAAAGACATCTAACCGCTCTCACCAAATCAGATTTTAATCAGATTGGGTAGGCATTACAATAAATCTTCAAAAAATATGTGTGCAAATATGTCTAGCAACAAGAACACAATCATGATAGAAAATTAAAGTTTACTCTAAACAGTTGTGCTACAATGCCATTGGCACTTTTATTTCCTATATCCAGTCTACACTATTTAAAATAATGTAAAACTTTTGTATAATAGCTATTCCACACAGCTCTTGTACGAATACGAATACTGGATGTGTGACGTGTAACAAGAGTGGCGGTAATTATCACTGGACCTGTAAAATTGACTCAAGTGTCAGTGTTGCTCAGTAAAGAATGTTATTTATGCAAATATCTCTTTTTTTCGAATTTCACCTTTTTACAACACTACCAATGTTAACGTTGTATTAGTCTGAGAATGTTCTATTTAAATAACGTTTAGTCTAACTTACTAATGATCTTTAACATTGTTTATTATATTGTCATATCATATCATGTTATAGTTTTTTCAGAAAATGACGACGCCAAACCAACTCGTGCTTCAGTAAGTGGCGACGACGATCCACTCCTTATTTCGGGAAATAACAACACCGAAGCCAGCATCGAAACAACCAAGAATGAATCAACGAATGCTTAGGTAACTATTATATCGTATTATATCATATGATCAAACAATTCGAATTTGAATGTATCCGTAGCTGTTGCCATTTATCCCATACCTCATATGTAGATACTGAAACATTCTATGACAATTTATCTTGTTGGACTACCTCTCGAGATGTTGGAAAAAATGAATGGGGGATTGACGTTATAGTTTTATTACTATATTAGCAATAATTTCACTTCGTCTAATATACAACGCAGTAGCTTCAGTCATGGATGATGATGATGATGATGATGATGATGATGATGATGATGATGATGATGATGATGATGATGATGATGATGATGACGATGTTAATTATTATATAGCATTTTTCCACACTGTACTGAAGTACTTTCAAATGAATAGATAAAGATTCATTGGCAAATTATTTGTACAGAATTCAAAATTCTCCAACAATAAATATATACATATATGTTTATGCAATACTATTCCGTCTTACCAACAGATTCAAACCTTCTCCATCTTAAGTGATGATGGTGATCGGGAACTTCAACATGTCACTGTTAAACTTGATGATCAGAATACCATAAAATTATAATGAAGGCCATTGGACAGATGTCTTCCGTAAAATGATTCTATACATTTCATTTTGAGATCATTATAACTATTGTTTGACTGCAATTGTCTTTGTTTTATTGTATGAATATAAATTACGTCTTGGTATCTTCAAACATGACATTCTTAGCTATCTCTGTGCCTCTATGTGTCTCTGTCTGTCTGTCTGTCTGTCTGTCTGTCTGTCTGGCTGGCTGTCTGTCTGTCTGTCTGTCTGTCTGTCTGTCTGTCTACATGTCTGTCTGTCTGTCTGTCTGTCTGTCTGTCTGTCTGTCTGTCTGCCGGTCTATCTATCTGTCTGTCTGTCTGTCTCTGCCTGTCTTTGTCCCTCTCTGTGTGTGTATGTGTCTGTCTGTCTGTGTCTGTGTCTGTCTGTATGTATGTGGTTGCGCCTGTGGCATATATCATGTGCTATGGGTGGATTTTAGTTTCTTTTGAATTTCTTCCATCTTAAAAGCGACTTGCAGGTGACGTGTTTGTCAGGGTGTGTGTTGGGTAGTGTGTGTGTGTGTGTGTGTGTGTGTGTGTGTGCGCGCACTCGCACGCGTGTGTGTCTGGTTGTCTGTCTGTCTTTCTTTCCGTCTGTCTGTCACTGCCTTTGTCTTTATCTCCGACTCGCTGCCTCTCATATCACTATATTTAATATTAGACTTTGCAGGTACACAGTACTTTTCATCGGGATAATATCGTTCAAAAAGTGTGTTGCATCTAAGCTAGAGTCTAATATTAGATGGATGATGGATATTTGTGCAATGTCGCGCCTTCATGAAAAATCCGGAAGGTAGCTACCTCCATCATGAAGGCAGAAAGTCCTTCCTATCTGCATGTCTACACCGAGTGATATAGTTTTTAGTAATTTCACAATGGTGGTTGATAGAATGCATATTTAAAATCATGTATCAGCTCGATGTTAAAAGAACACGAAAGTTCGAAGTTTTCCAGAGAAATAACACCACAGCCTAATCTCTCACACTTCCCAGGAGATCAAAATATCAAAGTTAAATTCTATCATAAGCACATCACAGGGTGCAGTGAGCATGGAATTGATTGATCGATCAATCGATTTATTGATTGATTTATTATTTGGGTGAATGATTCGATTGAATGATTGAAATTTTTGGTGAAATAAAACTTATTTTGTGCGTGATGTTGATCTATTGACGCATTGATTTTTGTAGTGATATAAAAAAAAATTCTTCTTTCCCTTGCTACTTTTCTCACTTTCAGCTGTATATAATTCTCTCCTTATTGACTAAATAAAGACATCTCGTCCATTATTCACCTCTTATTTCCTTATAGTGGTCTAAGCCACACCACAGAGTTCAGCGAGCATGTGATTGATTGATTGATTGATTGATTGATTGATTGATAGATAGATAGATTTCTTGATTAATTTATTATTCGGTTACATGATTGATCCTTTGAATGATTAATTTTTTGTGGTGATATAAAACTGTTTTTCTTCTTTCCCTGGCTAGTTTTATTTCTTTCAGCTGCATATATCATTATCTCTTTACTGACTAAATAAAGACATCTTGTCCATTATTCTCTAAATTATCTAAATTAAAACGCCCCTAATCTTATAACTGCCAAGAGGTTAGTTACATTAAAACATTGCTTTATTTGCTTGTCCCCTAGTGCTAGTGGTGAACTTAGTTAGTAAACAGCGCCAGCTCCTGTGGTTAGCAAAACCACCCTGTATGAGTCACAGAGATTACATATTTTATTTGTGTAGATTTGGTGCAACTGCATACGGTCTAAAATGTATTTATGTGTCTTCAGTTCATTCAGCCTTAGAATATGCATGTATTGTATGGCAAGGAAGTTTAACTGAAACACAAAGATCATAGACTATAAGATACGTGTTGTTCCGCCCTCACCGATATGTGAGGGCGCCCCGTCACCACGTACCGTACACTGAGACTACAGATCACACATAGAAAGTGTTCACAAGAGAGCTTTTGGAGTTATTCAGCACGTAAAGTTAGAGAATTACAATTACGGATGGGATTTTATTTTACTATTCATAAGTACCCAACAATAAATATAACTTTAGGAACTAAAGAACTGAGTGAAAATTACTCGGTTCAGTTGTTTTCTGTGTGAGTATGTAACAAAAGAACGAATACATTAGTTTTGTCACTTTTGTTAGTAAAAAAAAAATTCAAATTGTCATATGCTCTTTTCAGTGTCAGTGGTGCTTTATGGTAAGGAAGTTTAACTAAAAAACAAATCATAGACTGTACCAAGGATACACAGTGTCGTTCCGCCCTCACCGATATGTGAGGGTGCCCCATCACCGCGTACCGTACACTGAGACTACAGATCACAGATAGAAAGTGTTCAAAGAGAGCTTTTAGAATTATTCAGCACGTAAAGTTAGAGCATTATAATTACGGATGATTAGTTGATACAGTACTGTCCAAGACAAGACACCGCCAAGAGGTTGTTTCGTTTATCGTCATTTCGCAGTGTCGCGGAAGAAATACACAACTCTGGTTTGCCAGAATACAATGTGTCTATTACATCACAAAGTTTATAGAAAAAAAATGTAATTTCTAGATGAACAACGTATAGACAGAAAGTAATATGTTCTTGTGGCATGTTGAGGGCGCTCTTGTAGAGAGCTGTAAAGTAAAGTTGGATTTAGGCTGCTTTCACAAAAACTTGTTGGGGGGGGCGGGGTCTGGGAGATTTTAGGGGGGGGGGACTTGAAAATATATGGATAGTATGTGGGGGGGGGGGGGGTACCTGAAAAAATGTTATGGGTTGTAGGGGTGGTACCTGAAAATAAATTGACATCATGAGTTTTCAAACATGGGAGAATAAGCTTTTAAAATGTTGGTCTTCCTTTTTCAACAACAACAACAACAACAACAACAACAACAACAACAACAACAACAACAACAACAACAACAGCGGCGGCGGCGGCGGCGGCTACAAACAACAGTTGCTCACAAGTTAGTAAAATGAAAAACAAAAAGTCACATTTTAATTTTCTTTTAATAAACTGTTAATGTAATGATAAATTGAAATGGGCGAATTCAGTGGTACAGATTATTTTTTGTCTGAAAATACCAGTGTCTTTCATGTACACTACTATCTACTGAAATTTGGTTCATTTAATGTGTGAAATTACCTTTACACTGTACTGAAGATATTCTTTGTGACATGACTGTGTTTTGGTTTGTGGTTATCACAATGATATGTAACTTTTTTCATGTAAATTCTTACTAGTATTAAATGACAGACAAATATGACAGACAACATTTTACATTTGCAGCTCTTGGAAGTTAAAAAATAAAGAGTTGGAAAAGGTTCATCTCAGTAAAATGTAAAAGATGCACCTGCACTAAAACATACTTGACAAGTATCAAAAAATTCTGTGCAAGGTATTTTTTCATCCTATAGATACGACTATAATTTTCAACACAAACTTTTAATAACACATCCTAAAATTAGCATATTGGCAACGTCTGCTACATGTGAAACAGAAGACAATATCTCACAAGCTGAGTTAACAGAGAAAAAGTAAAATAAGTTTTTTGCACATACTTTTCAACTTTGCATGAATATACTATTACTTGTAAATATAAAGATAAATAAATAAACTTTGACACTATATGGATGTATTCTCAACACCATTAACAAGAGATGATGGTAGTGAAAGACCACCAGATGACTTCCAACCCCGTGCACAACTAAAACACCTGTATAGTAAAGGGTTAGTGTCAAGTAAAAATGTTGAGAAACTTGACGAATTGAGCAAGAAACTGTGTGTCAAGAAAGAGATATTAAAGGGAGCAATCCTTCATTTAGAACAACAGAGAACACTTGCCTCTATGAGGGAAAGAAAAAGAAAAATTTGATGAATATGACTGGGATGCGCTTGTCAGAAACGGTGACATTTCCAAATTGAAAGTGAAAGAACTTGATAAGTACCTTTCCAACTATGAAATTCCAGCTGTGGCAGGAATGCACAAAATAGACAAAGTTGAGGCTGTAAAATGCCACTATTATCAATCTAAAGAAAGTGAGAGTGATTTGTCATCTGATGACAGTGACAGTGAGAATGATGATACAGCTAGTTCCAACTCTGATGAAGTTGAAGGAGAAATGGGTCTGATGATGATGATGATGATGACAATGCCATGTTTATATACACAAGATCTGGAAGGAGAGCTACCACTTGGAAATTAAAAAATTAAATAAACACATTCTGAGACTTTGTTTAAAATCCTGCATTCACCTTTGTAATCTAACGTCAAAACCAGTCCAATAATCAGGCTCTTACAAGGTAAATGTATTACCAGGTTCATTAAGATATACAATTACTATGATAATAGGGCCATCTTAATTATCATTACCACTAATATATATCACTTGATTCCTATTCTGTTAGATGAAATGTGGCTGGCATTTTTGAGTCATACATTTATTTTCTTTTGACATTATATTGAGCTAATTTACATCAAACAAGAAGGGGATACATGGCAATGCATTTTATTAAGAGTTTTTTCAGTGTTATTTAGACCAATTTGATTTCTTTTAGCACACATTTAGGAAACTGAACTGGAACAATACAGTATAAAACTCTCTTTAGATAACATGTGCATCACAATATTTGCAAATACAACTAAAATGGCATTCAACTGTAACACTACTAGTATAATGTACTAATACAATATTGAACAGAAAACAAAGACTCAGTTGGTCTGCTGATCATTTTACAAGAGTTTTTCAAAGTGTAATTCATTTACAAGTATATGTTGGTTTTTGGAAAGGCAATGCACTGGTTAACATTTTGTTTTAACTGGTGTTTGTGTATATATATACACACAATATACAAATTGATTATATATATAATGGACAAAGTTGGTATTAAGTGTATTATGTACAGTTTTGTACTTGGTATGGAATGTTAACGCACAGGAATAGTATTCCAAAAAAGATTTATTCGGGTGGGGGGGTACTTGAAAATTTATTTGGGTAGGGGGGGGGGGGGTACTTGAAAAATGTTGGAATATAGCAGGGGGGGGTACTTGAAAAAAATTAGGGTTTTACAAAAAATCTCCCGACCCCCCCCCCTAACAAGTTTTTGTGAAAGCAGCCTTATTACAGTCTAAGCTCTGTCACCAAGGAACGACCATCGACTTTTGTTTATTGATGCTTTGTGTGTGTGTGCATTTTAGGCAAGTCTCCCTTTTTCACAGTTACGTTTGAGGTACAGAGCAACACATCATGCAGATGTTTTATGGGTGTTTACTTAGTCAGGTTTAAACCGTTAAAGGGTAGGGCCTACGCTTTCCCACAGCTATATTTTCCCCTAGGAAGGTTTTTTTTTTATCTATGTTTTTAGTGCGAGGTCAAGCAGGGCTGACTTTGTCTCTCAGTTGCAACAACAATTCATGTGTAATCACTTTTGCCTTTGTACACCTCTCTATTTGTGAGGTATTAAAGCCTCGTGGCAGCGTAACCAAGCAATAATTTATAAAGTGTCAGACATGAAATTGAAGGATACTCAGATGATGCTATCTTCCCGTAGAAGAAATGTATGTATGTATGTATGTATGTATGTATGTATGTATGTATGTATGTATGTATGTATGTATGTATGTATGTATGTATGTGTGTATGTGTGTGTGTGTGTGTGTGTGTGTGTGTGTGTGTGTGTATATATGTATGTATGTATGTATGTATGTATGTATGTATGTATGTATGTATGTATGTATGTATGTATGTATGTATGTATGTATACAAGTAATAAATGCCGTCCGGGTAAATACACGCCGACGTAGGAGGCGTGTATTGCCCGGATGGCATTTATCTTGTACCCCGGCTAATAATTCGATGGTGTCATATTCTTCCCAGGAAGAACTTCATACACCCATTGTTTATGTTTTGATTTTCGACAAGACACCCTGACGCCAACGTGACTTCCAATCGAAGCTGACACGTGTCAAAAAACTGGATACACGCCTGTGTCAACATTCAATGTCAGACATGTATATCGCTATGTTGCACTACGAAAATAGCAATTACATCCCAATGGACAGTGTATTTCATACCACTGTGTATTTGCTTGATATTATTATGCAGGACATTCATACTACAAACTACTCAATACAATCACATCCTTCATGTGTATGCAACTAGTGATATGAAATTTAATCGCCACTGATAAAACAAAACATGGCTACTGACATCAAAAATACAATTCAGCGAAATTGTGTATCTGTGTCTATCAAACATGACTAGCGTAAAGAAACAGCATATTGATTATGTGCAAATGAAATACACGATTCAAACTTTTGAAATGTCGTGTATTACGAAGTAATAGTAGTACCTTCTACCTCTTGCAAGTTGTAGTAAAATACACCATTCAATCTACAATGCAATACCGACTACAATTATTTTGACTTTTTTGTCCATTCCTTCTTCATTACTCTCCTCGGCCCAACTATTCCAAACTTTGCATGATGAGCTAGTATTTTTTTCTGTGTATTTCTGTGTATTTTTCAGTACAATTGCCGTCAGTTTCTGAACTATTATATGTCCTCAGCTGTCATAACAGCAAACCGTCACTTTCTCCCTGCCATTATACCGTCCACCTTGCAAGTACAAGTTGTAGTACGTGTATTTTATTCACCTTCTAAATACACTCTGAGGTAATGTTTATTATTACGAAAATAGTGTTCAACTTGTGAACGGAAGTCTTATCTGTTCAGTCAGAGTTAGGGATCATGTTTTTGTTATGATTGTCTGCGTCTAATCACTCTTCCCGGGATGCCATTAATTGGATCTCATACACAGAAAATACACTCCCGCCACCGACATTTGATAAATTTGCTACTCTGCTGATACACCGGTCTTCACGCTTTTCCCTGATTGGTCAATAGCCTCATTTGTAACTGTCAATCGAAATTTAACGCCCACGCCGGAGTACAAGTATGTATGTATGTATGTATGTATGTATGTATGTATGTATGTAAGGTTTCTGGTGATGAAAAAGTATTGAGGTTAAAGGAAGAAGAAATCATTTTCCGTCTTGGAACGCTGGAACCCCTTGGAATTAATAGATTATTCTCGTCATTCCCAATCTAGTCAGGGTATTTTTTAAATTTCAGGCGTATTCTATTGGGTTCTATTTGGTGCGTGCGTGCGAATATTAGAACTTTTCCCACGTATAACCGTTTATATATCACGCGCGGTTTTGTTCCATTACATTCAGATATGTTCAGGTTTTAACCTAACATTTCTGTATCTCGCCGATTTTTCCTTTGAAAAAGAATATTTATTCGAATCGTCGGATTTATACGGACTGATTTATAAGTTCCATATGTATGTATGTATGTATGTATGTATGTATGTATGTATGTATGTATGTATGTATGTATGTACAGAGCGAGACATACATACATACATACATACATACATACATACATACATACATACATACATACATACATACATACATATGTATTATTATACATATACATATGTTTATTAACTACATATGTAGTTTTAATCCTGCTATTCAGTATACTTATGATATTTCAGAACTAACTATCAATTTCCTTGACATCTCCCTTAGGATTGATGGTGATGATATAGCTACATCTATTTATACTAAACCTACTGATTCACATTCATATTTGCAGTATGGTTCATCACATCCTAATAAGTGTAAAGATTCCATTCCCTATTCTCAATTACTTCGTTTATGTCGTATTTGTAGTAGTGATTTGGATTTCAGAAAAAAGGTCTGCTGAATTTTGCACGTACTTCCATCAACGTGGTTATCCTATGTCTGTTACCAACGCGGCTTTACATAAAGTATCATCTTTGTCTAGGGAAGCTTGTATCAAATCACATGATCAGAGGAGTAACAACGATCGTCCCATACTAGCTCTTACATACCATCCATTTTCAACTAGAGTTAAAAACATTAAATACAAGCATTTTAATATCTTGCGTTCTAATAGGGTTACCAATTCATTGTTTCCTGCAGTACCATTAACAGCTTGGCGTCGTGATACCAGTCTTAGAGATATGGTGGTACGTACGGAACAACGTGAATTGGAAGTTAATGCTGGTTCTTTTCCGTGCGATCGTACTCGATGTGGTACATGTCGTTTCATTATTAGTACTAATCATGTTTTTGGCCCTAAGAACAGTGTGCCTGTTACAAGTAGATTTACTTGTATTAGTACTAATGTAGTGTATTGCATTACATGTCAAAAATGTGGTTTTCTATATATAGGTTCAACTGTACGTCGTCTTGGTGATCGTTTCGTGGAACATCTCCGTTTGACCAGACAAAAGAATCGTAACTATCCCGTATCTATGCATTTTATTACAAACGATCATAATGTATCAGATATATCCATTTCAGGAATTTGTAAGGTTTCTGGTGATGAGAAAGCTTTGAGGTTGAAGGAAGAAGAAATCATTTTCCGTCTTGGAACGCTGGAACCCCTTGGAATTAATAGATTATTCTCGTCTTTCCCAATCTAATTATCATGATTATTGGGTATTTTTTTAAATTTCAGGCGTATTCTATTGGGTTCTATTAGGTGCGTGCGAATTTAAGAACTTATCCCACGTATAACCGTTTATTTATATCACGCGCGGTTTTGTTCCATTATATTTAGAAATGTTCGGGTTTTCACCTGGCATTTCTCTGTCTCGCCAATTTTTCCTTTGAAAAAGAATATTTATTCGAAACGTCGGATTTAACAGCTATATATACGGACTGGTTTATTAGTTCCTTATGCATTTCTTTCTGCATACATACATACATACATACATACATACATACATACATACATACATACATACATACATACATACATACATACATATTACATACATACATACATACATACATACATACATACATACATACATACATACATACATACATACATACATACATACATACATACATACATACGTTTGGGTAGGTGCGGGAAAAATTGCAAAAATACCGACAAATACCAACATATAAAGTCGTGTGTATGGCCTTCAGGACAGAAGATGCCAACGCGCGCGTGCACATTCCACTGTCTTTCAAGTTTGCCCTCTGAACGCGTAACTAAACACATCTTTGAACGCGTCATTACGTGTACGCCTGCACGATATTGCTCCCGTACACGTACGCGTTCTAACGTGTATCTAAACCTCTCTAGTATTACTTTTAATTACTTTTAAACAGTAAATCCCAAAGGAGTTCTGAGTTCTAGAAATGTTATCTGGTGGATTATTTTGACAAGTTCATACAGAAGAAAAATGTTTCATAGAAGTAATGATTTATATAAATGAAATTTCCTCTAGCACACTGATGACAATCACGCAAGTGTTTCCAAAAGTTACATACTAAAGTTCAAATTGGATAACTTGAAAAAATTGTTAGCGATGTCAATGCCACTTTGAATAATAGGACGAATGTTTTAGTACTCCTGATAAAATCATACAATATTTCATGGCTACAGATATACACCCATCAGGATGATAAGTATTCATCTTCTTATAAAGTTGTTCTACGGACTTGTCAACCTTACTAAAATGAAGGAAAGATACCTGTAACAAGTAATTCAATAAAGAGAAGAGAAAAGAAGTTGTAGAGAGACTGACAGGACAGAAAAGACAGAGAATAGAACTGAAAAAATACATATTTTTTATCCTTGCCCCCCTTTTTTTATTTCGCCCGCCCACCCCGCATGATTATTCCACTGGAGATGAGAAGAAAAAAAGAAAAAAAGGTCACCCTTAGACTAATAACCCAATACTTGGATGACAAAGCGATTTAATATTTGTCATTGCATATTTAATACCCCTACATAATGAATGTCTATTAAAAACTTAGGTCCTGACCAGAGCCGGGCCCTAACCAAGCACACCTAACCTACCCCCTAACAAAACGGGTTAACCTTGGGTTGACCTCCCAGAAGTTTTCCACTCTCCTACAATGTAATTGTTTCTGTCGCTACGCACGCGCACTTGCACAAAATTGGCACGTCACTAACCACAATTTAAAGTCGACATGGTGAGTTTCCTCATGTATACTGACCCAACATTTTGTAACAAGGCCTCACAAAACATACTACGAACAACACTAACAAAACCAAACATTTAAACTAAAAACACAATTACAATACATACATTTGTATCTTAAAATGTAATATAGATGTCGACTAATTGTTCATATTAACTTTACCTTGTTAGTTTCACTTCAATTGACCTTTTGACACTTGGTTATATTTAGATCTGTATTGCTTAAATACAAACTAAGGTACACACTCTTTAACAAAACGAAGACTCGTGTATCCTTACGGGAGGAATTCAGTTTACATCTGGTCTATATTTACCTTATATTAAAATCTTAACTACTTCACTTGCACTTGCAACGATTTATGTTAATATTTTAAAACAGATATATCATATATTCAAATGTTGAAAACCCTACAGCGCATTTCTTCCTTTTGAACATACGTGTGTGTTTGTACGATTGTATCCTTTATCCCAACAGAAAAGTGATTTCAAACCTTTTTTCTGTTCGTCAGACTTCATACTATTATGAAGAGCTCATTCGTTTTTCAAGTTATATTTAAACAAAGCTGGCAAACTGTGATAAAAACCATTCTATTGGTCGACAAATATATGGAGCACGTCGTACATGGAACTCACAACTTCCCTCTCCTGAGAGCGTCGTGGAGGGCTCCCTACTGTCGCAGACAAAACAAACTATATGCTTATAAAAACGCCCCGGAAAATTCTCAACGTTGAAGGTCGCCTTTATATTGGAAATAAACCTATTGAAAGAGTATCATCAGCAACATATCCAGGTGTCTCAATCGATTCCTTCCTAAATTGGAAGTCTCATATCGAAAAAGTGTGTAACATAATCAATCCTAAGGTTGGAATCATTTCTCGTATTCGTCACTATGTGCCAAGATCTGTTCTCATACTCCTTTACAACACTTTAATTCTACCTCATCTTAGCTATTGCGTGGAAGTGTGGGGAAACACCTTCCCAACAGCACTACACCCCCTCCTTCGTCTACAAAAAAAGCTTGTCCGCTTCATAACTTTCTCAGATTACCATGCCCATTCTACTCCTCTCTTTCATCAACTTAAAATTCTTGATATTTACAAACTCTGTAGTCTTCAAACTTGCATTTTCATCTTCGATTTAATACACAATCGCTATATTCACAATCTTGAGCATTACTTCGAAGTTCATATGACCCATAACTATCCAACCAAAGCAAGATCCAATGCAAATTTACCAATCCCAAAGGCCAACTTGACACAAACTCAGTATAATTTTAACTACGCACCTACCAATTAAATCGCTTCACAGTCGGGAAAAATTTAAGTCTGAATTAAAACAGTTTTTATTCAGTTAGTGACATTCCATATACATGTATATAGCCCATTTATTTATTTGTGACAGCAGTGATTTGTAAAATTTGTACAACTTTAGTTTATGAATATTTAGTATGTGTATGAATGTATGGTTGGTTTGTTTTGTTTTTTCTATGAGTGAGTGTGATGCGTGTGTATATAAAGGACATATGTTATGTATATATTTATTTTTATAACAGTGTAACCAGCAATACATTATACTAAGCATGTCGGTCAGGGCCTTGGACCTCGATTAGTTCAGAAAGAACTACTGTCCTTGGTCCTCACCAGAATTTTATTTTGTCCCTAGATGTTGTATTTTTTTTCTCTCTTTCATTTCTATATATTTATTCAATATCTGTATAAACTGTATAAGTTCTGGTGAAATAAATTTCAATTCAATTCAATTCAATTCAATGAGATGTGGTCATTTGTAGTGTCAATAACATGTAGTGTCCAAAATAGAAAGTGTATTAATCCCTTCTGACAAGTTCATACTGACGAGTAGAACGTTTTAGATTAACTTCTTTTATAAACTGTCTATGATGAAGATTACATTACAAAACCATCAACTTCACGTTTGTCCCAAAGTGCAATATAAGTGAAGCACTGATTGTGAAACAGCCAAGCATTTACATGACATGTTATGTAACTAGTGTGGTAGCTAGGTAATACATGTATATGTATATGTATAGTTATGTTTGAACTAATAAGTAATATTAAAGAATTCATGTAAGAAACAGGGACAAGAACAAATATTTACATGTACCACAGACAAAGCTATATGCCATTGTAGAAAAGCATTTTTTTCTTCCATCACAATTTTCAAAACAGCATGACCCTCCTACTACCAATTTCAAAAACAGGGTGACCCCCTACAAATCCACCGCCCCCCCCCCCCAGGCTGGAGAAACTGACCGGTCCCTTATATTGCCTTTGTAAGTTGTCAGTTTCCACATCCACTATTTCTTGTGAGAATTTTCGCGATCTTCTTATTTTTTTCTTGAATATGTACAAAAAAAAGTTTAGGGTTGGCGTGAAAAACTAGTTGGGTCGGGTAACCGGAACCAAAGTTTTTTATTTGGCCTAACCAAACAGACCTTAGTCAGCAGGGTTTTATCTTTCAACCTTGATTCTGGGCAGAAACAGCATCCCATATGGTAGCTAGTGGGGAGGGGGTGGTTTCCCCCTCCCCAGTAAGAACTTAAAAAAAAATAAGGACATGTAGGCCATTTAATGGCATAAAATTTCAAACCATACACATTATCAAAAGCCATAGAGTACTTGAAAATTGACTTCAATACCCAAATTGTACTCTCAATACATTGTTATACAACTGTATGGATATATTACCTACACTTTAACTTATACAGAGATATTTTGGCAGACACACACATTTTCTTGGCTATTAACTGCCTCATAATTAAATGTATGGTAGGTATTGAATGAAGTGAACAATTTTGCAAATTACAAGGTAAACATAACTGCTCCTGAGGTTTGATTGTTCAAAAAAGTCTCTGCAGAGAGAGTGAGAGAGAGAGAGAGAGAGAGAGAGAGACAGAGACAGAGAGACAGACAGACAGACAGACAGACAGACAGACAGACAGACAGACAGACAGAGGCAGAGACAGAGACAGACAGACAGACAGACAAGCAGAGACAGACAGACAGACAGACAGACAGACAGACAGACAGACAGACAGACAGACAGACAAGCAGAGACAGACAGACAGACAGACAGACAGACAGACAGACAGACAGACAGACAGACAGACAGACAGACAGACAGACTAGGGAAAGAGATAGACAGATAGACAGACAGACAGACAAGCAGACAGACAGACAGACAGACAGACAGACAGACAGACAGACAGACAGACAGACAGACAGACAGACAGACAGACAGACAGACAGACAGATCGCGGAAGGCACACAAGATTTGCGCCCTCTATTGGGCTAAATTTCTCCCTCGTCTCGCACTAGTACTGGAGCAGTAGTTTCAAAAGAACCATTTCTACGACTGGGGCCACACATTGTAGAGGAAAAAATCACATGCAACAATTTAAATAAGTAGTCAGCTGTCTTCCTATTTCCCCCAGAATTAGGACTGCATATCCAAATGCTAGGAAAAGTCAATAAGAAACGACCAATAAAAACATATTCATGACACAAAAAATGATTTGATATGAAATGACACCGTATACAAATTATATTTGTTATGTTCAAATTTATATTTTTGTGTAAACTTTGCTGCATTGAAGGAATAGATTAGTCTTTGAATGAAATTATTATAAAATAGCATTAATTATCATTGGGTAAAGGCATATTTTTGTGAATGTCTGCAATATATAGTGAAAGTGAAGTCTTTTTGAAATAGTAACTAGCTAGCACTGTTCGTCATTGTACATGAATATATGCAAATGATCAGTTACCGTAGTTTAATTCGTAAAAAATAAACTCGCCTTCTTGAAATAATAACGGACTCTAGAATTCTTTTGTAGACATTTTTCGGCTACAATTTCCCAGCTTTACAAGACAGTACCAACACGTAAATAGTAACTACATAGGGGTGAAATATTTATTTAAAGAAAAAAAAAGTTAGATAGCACCTTGACAGTAAAATAAAAATTAGAGGTAGGAAAATGCTTTAGACTGGGATATTTCCACCTCTTGTTACCAATTTCATTGTATTCGAAAAGAGTGGATCAAGAGCTTTCAGAAAATATATAGTTATGGATGTGTATAATCATTACTTTCTTAACTACAAACCAATCAACAAAGTGGCATTGAAGGTGGTGTATATGAAATGAACAATATCTGTAAATTTTGATCATTTTAAGTATCGCCGTTCTGAGCAATGATTGCAGTTTATTTTCTACTCCCAAAGTGAAACTACCAATATTCAACTTTTCAATACAGCCTGTAAAGTTATAGCATTTGAATAGTGAATTTATGAAATTCATTCGAACAATGAAAACATGTCAATGTTTATACAGGTTTGTAGACAAGCTGAATCACCGAATACTGGGAGTAGAACAAAATATTGCACTCAATACAGAAATTAAAAGCTTAATTAAAGAAGTATACCTGAGTAGTTCCCTAACACGAAAGATGTCGTTATTAGTTTGATTATGCATGGAAATGGTAATCTTCTTATCATGATTTACATGGAAATGGTAATCTTCTTATCATGATTCACATGGAAATGGTAATCTTCTTATCATGATTTACATGGAAATGGTAATCTTCTTATCATGATTTACATGGAAATGGTAATCTTCTTATCATGATTTACATGCAAATCATATGTGTATTTAAGGTAGTTACACATGTTAGGGTGACTGTTGAATATTTTTTTTTAAAGGTATGAAAAGTTAAAATATTTAAAAGTTAAAAGTTTAAGTATTTATTTTCACAAGGGAAGTCATGTTTACAATAAAATGTTCTTTGTGACTGAATGCTGTTTGTATTGCATATTACACACATATATATGCACACGCAGACACAGACAGATAGATAGACAGACAGACAGACAGACAGACAGACAGACAGACAGACAGACAGACAGACAGACAGACAGACACATGTGTGTGCATGTGTGTGTGTGTGTGTAATGTGTGTGTAATGTGTGTGTGTGTGTGTGTGTGTGTGTGTGTGTGTGTGTGTGTAATGTGTGAATGTAAACATGGGGCATGGAAAAAAGTACCCTGGGCGAGGGGCGTATATGATTCCTATCATTTCCAAGTGGGGAGGGGGCATCAAAATAATAAATCAGAAATATAGAAATTCTCCGGCCTCCCCCTAGAAGTCAAAATCTGGACACTCCCTTACTGCTGAACAGTGCGCTGTTGAAATAAATTTCATATATATGTAGACATAGTGGATTTATGTAGGTCGCATACACCGATCAGCATAGGTTGGTACTTGAAATCCCTAAGAGTTTGACAAGGTTGTCACCTATTCCATATCTGATCGATACCAACTGATACACGAGGACATAGTTCACAAACTGTCATGAGCGCCCACACAATTTATATATTAAAAATAAATATTAAAATTAAATGCCAGGCGATTGTTCACCTGATGGTCACACGTGCATCACGTGAAATGGGTACAGAAAGAATTAAAATATGAAATAAGGAAAGGGAAGGATGAATACAAGAGTAAAGTAGAAAATAATTTTAAAGTAATGATATGAAGAAAGTATGGGACGGACTGAAACTTATGAGTGGTTACTCTAACGGTAGCAAAAACACCAATGTTACAGGAGACAATTCAACACCCCGTATTTGACTGTTTCGTACAATGAATGCTTCACTTATATTACACTTTGGGGCAAAAGTGAACTTGAAGGTTTCGTAATGGTAATCTTGATAGATAGTTTATAAAAGAAGTTAATCTAAATTGTTCTACTCTTTAGTATGAAGTATGATTAATACTCATTGTGTTAATATTACTCCTTGTCAGGATAGTCTAAACAATATCACGTATCACAATATCACAATATCTGATATTGTAGACGACAGAGATTTATACCTTGTACTTGGTCCAAACACAATAAATGTATGTGCACCGGTGCCAGTTTATGCCAGACACTGTTTGACCATTGGCAAACGCTCTCTCTCTCTCTCTCTCTCTCTCTCTCTCTCTCTCTCTCTCTCTCTCTCTCTCTCTCTCTCTCTCTCTCTCTCTCTCTCTCTCTCTCTCTCTCTCTCTCTCTCTCTCTCTCTCTCTCTCTCTCTCTCTCTCTCTCTCTAGTGAGATAGAGGGCGCTTGTGGGCTTCCAAGTACGGAGCATAGGGGCGTGTAATATTTCCTAGATTGCCCCCCCCCCCCAGGTCTACAGACTAAATATAACAACCTTTTGACTATATACTCCTACCTGTAAGGAGAAAAGGAAATATTTCTACTAGAATAGAGATTGATACATTTGTAGCAGCAGAATTCGTCCGATATTTTCCTAAGAAAACGGCAATCTAAGCAATAATACGTGCCCCTGTGGCCCGGAGTCGACATTAGGCCAAGTCTCTGGGCGACAACAGAAAGGTTCTTGCGATCTTCCCCATGCATAGTGATTATTTTATTAACTTCTGTATTTTTTCTCGTATCGCTTTATTTGAAGAATAACCTCATAAGCAATGTATCAAATATCAAATGATATATACACGTGTCACCTCTGTTTCTCACCAATGTCGCTATCTCTGCTTTATGTCCAACGTTACGTAGTAAATGTTCAGCTAACTATACATTACTTTCAAAATTACTCTTAATTGCACCGAATCACACGAGGACACAGCTCAACGGACATAGATAGCATAACAAATATAGATTTATGGTTCGCCAGTTACCTCTCCGAACGAGATACACTGTGGTTACTTTTTTCCTTTTCTCCTACTTTTCTGGCATGTACTTTAAGAAAGTTCATTATTATTATTATATTATTAAACAATCATCCTATGCGATCGAGCGATCGATTGGTTGGTTGTAAGTAAACGATGAAGACATTGCTCATATTGGTACCCTTGATCTTGTAGCATTTTTGTATTTGTCATTTTGTAGTATTTCAGCCACAATAAATTGAGAAATTTATCTTCAACTTTTGATAATTTCTAAGGTTTCTAAATTTACAAGATACAAATATACCTTTACTCGCATTTTGAATTGTTACTATTGTTTCGTCCGTTTAAAGAGAAATTTGTATCGAAACCTCCTCCCTGCGTCGCGTCGGAAGGCTTTTTTTTTGTTTCTCATCTCCAGTGGAATAGTCGGGCGGGGCGGACGGGCGAAATAAAAAAAAGGGGGGGGGCCAGAAAAAAAATGTATTTTTTCAGTTCTATTCTCTGTCCTTTCTGTCCTGTCAGTCTCTCTACAACTTCTTTTCTCTTCTCTTTATTGAATCCTTGTTACAGGTCTCTTTCCGTCATTTTAGCAAGGTTGACAAGTTCGTAGAACAACTTTGTAAGAAGATGAATACTTATCATCCTGATGGGTGTATATCTGTAGCCATGAAACATTGTATGATTTATCAGGAGTACTAATACATTTGTCCTATTAATCAAAGTGGCATTGACATCGCTAACAATTTTTTCAAGTTATCCAATTTAAACTTTAGTATGTAACTTTTGGAAACACTTGCGTGATTGTCATCAGTGTGCTAGAGGAATTTTCATTTATATAAATCATTACTTTTATGAAACATTTTTCTTCAGTGTGAACTTGTCAAAATAATCAGATAACATGTAAACATTTCTTGAACTCAGAATTCCTTTGGGATTTACTGTTTAAAAGTAATTAAAAGTAATAATGTAAACCTCGAACGTCTTCCAAGGTCATGTATGTCATAGGTCATGAAACGCATTACCATTATGGAGTCGGTCATTTCCCCGATGATACAACTGATTTAAAGCTAAAAACTGGTCAAGAAATTGTTTTTTTTTAGGAATGCTAGGAATGCAGTATGACTTTTACCAATTTTAAGCATAATTATGAAAATGATGGAAATATTCTGAGCTATTATTACATGCAGCAAAATGTACTGCGCGACGGCATTAATTTCGAGCCCTGTCCCTCATCAAACCTCAACGACTTCAGCCATGAAAGACACATGCTGCTCGAACGTAACAAAGGGAGGGGGGTAGACGGCAGTGTTCTGCCAAGGTTTCCAACAAGTGGGGACAAAGGCCCCTTGGTTGCAAAATGTGGTGTCATTTGACAGGGAGTGGGGTCAATTATTATTGTCTATGAAATAATATTTTCTGATTTGCACAACAAGTTCATTCTTCATATCTGACCGGGCACACATGCATCGGCCGTCTATAGTGGCCAGTGTATTTGACGCCGAAACACGTCGTAATGGATGTCAAAGGTCACGCCTGTCACGAGCACGACAGCACCGGGTACGAGCACGACGTGCTCTTCCCTCTCCTGAGAACGTCGTGGAGGGCTCCCTACTGTCGCCGCGCATGCGATAATTTTCCATGACAATCGCACGCGCGCGACCGTACAACAGCTCCAGTCAGAGATGTAATCTCTGCATAACTGAAAAGTATATTATAATTTGTCAACCTCATCGTTGCACTCTAAATAAACGGAATGAACTTGTGTCGTCGTGTAGGCATAGACATTCCCTGTTAGGAACATTAGAATAATAGAATTTAAGGGTAAGGAAATGCAGATACTATATTCCATTCTACCCCTGATGAGTGAGGACTACGCACCTCACGAAACAGTTCTGTAGGGTCTATAGCATATAATTTGGTTCAAATTTTCAAAACCTGTATATAATTCGCTCTACTACCCGTATTGAGCACTTTTATGTGGTTTTATCTACATCCAGTCAATTATATATATATATATATATATATATATATATATATATATATATATATATATATATATATATATATATATATATATATATACATATAATTTCATTCTTCTTTCGCCAAGTAGAGTGCTCGATATATATATATATATATATATATATATATATATATATATATATATATATATATATATATATATATATATATATAATTTAGCCTAGTATATGTTTCACTTTCATATTGCATCACTTGCCTGAAGGGCACATCATTTACTTTTTGGTTCACCATTTACCTTAGTCTGTAATACGCCATGACGGGGCGCCCTCACACATGTGAGAATAGGCCGATGAGGGCAGAAAATCACAACATATCTTACAGTCTACATTTACCTTAATACACATTATTTATTTTCATATGTACGTCATTTACTTTAATACATGCATCATTTGCCTTGGGTGTCATTTTTTACATGGCATATAATTTGTCTTGTGTGTGATTTGATACTAGGTACATCAGTTATCTTGTGTCATTTATTTTTATGATGCACCATGCATGTCAATCTGATTAAAATCCGATGTGGTGAAAGCGGCTAGATGTCCTTATTTACCTCTATTCATCGTGTTGTGACGTTTGTTTTGTTCGGAGTGATCGTGGGAAGGCGGCGATCACCCCGAACAAAACAAACGTCACAACACGATGAATAGAGGTAAATAAGGACATCTAGCCGCTTTCACCACATCGGATTTTAATCAGATTGCATGCATGTGTAACTTATTTTCAGTTTTTCATCATTTGCCTTTGTGTACGTGCATCATTTATATTCATAGTGCATTACTTGCCTTATGTGTGTTATTTATTTTCATATGCGAGTCATTTGCACTTATGTGTGTGTTATTTGTTCTCACAGATGCTTAATTTACATTTATATATGTCACTTACGTTAGCACGTATAAAACAGTTATTTTGCATTCATCATCGTTGCAAATCGAATGTTAGACTGTCGACAGTCGCTCGCGCCTTTTTTTCCTCCGTTTTATCTAAACTCCGATCCGGCGCAACACTAGTCTATATATCGAGGGCCGAAGAGCTTCGGGCCTTCGGCCCTCGACCATTCGGGCCTTCGGCCCTCAATATCAGTTTGAGATTATACTAGTGTTGCGCCGGATCGGAGTTTAGATAAAACGTAGGAAAAAAAGGCGCGAGCGACTATCGACAGTGTAATCGAATGTAGAAGAATAACAAAAAGTAAGTAACTTATAGATGACACTTACCACTCTTAGCCATCAGGTGTAGATGATGTATGCTTGATATCTTGTAGATATAATAGACATTGCCTTGAATGACAGCCGCAAAAGCCAGATGATAGTACTTTCAGTTGATCAGTATATGTATAGATAACTTACGGTATAATTTATTTAAATTCTCATCCTTCAAGACCAAATAGGAATTTACTGTGAAGACTGTAAACAGCTGCAGGTTATGATATGGCAAGTCTGGCAAAAAGGTCCCCTGAACGTTAGACTGTTTCTAACAGTCTAACGTTCATATTATCTAGTCAATGCTAGGGGTGTCATCGCTGCCAAACAATTCTTTGTCGCCTTTTTTGAGTTGCCATAACATATCCAAGAGGGGGTGGGGGTGGCAAGTTCACACACACACACACACACACACACACACAATGCTTGACTGTGAATAATGTCAAGGGCACTCTCAAACATACAAACATATAGTTTGTACTTTGGTGTAAAAATAACTTGAATATGATGCATGGCGAAGATGACGAACGCAGATGGAAACACGGTGAGGATGACAAACACGGACGGAGATGTACACGGTGGAAATGAAGACAGCGGCGGAACCACAGGCATTTGTTTCCCGAGTTATGGCTCAGAATATTTCTATCAGAATACAATAAAATGACGATAATATCGTTAATATTGACGTTTTAAACCAACACTATATGAAAGGGGTAAAATTACACATGTTTCTGTGATCGCGCAGTTTCACTAAATGCGAAGGAAGTCTTCCTTCGCATTTAGTGAAACTGCGCGATCACAGAAACATGTGTAATTTTACCCCTTTCATATAGTGTTGGTTTAAAACGTCAATATTAACGATATTATCGTCATTTTATTGTATTCTGATAGAAATATTCTGAGCCATAACTCGGGAAACAAATGCCTGTGGGCGGAACTGCGAAATTTGTGTCTGTGGATGTTAGGTATGAGAGAAAGGCCATAGACAGGCAAGTGAAAATACTACCAACCAACCAACCAACCAACCAACTAGTCTCGCTGCCAGACTCGTGACTATCGTCCCTAATCTGTTTATGTATACCGAGCGGCGCAGCCGCGAGAAGAGAGGGACCAGTCCCGAGTCTGGCTGGAAGCGTTTGGAAAGGAATGTGATGTCGTCATTATGTGGGTTTGCCAAAGTATGCAAATGACATCTCAACGTGGTGCGATCATAACAAAGACACGTGTTGTCACAGTCATGGTTGTATTTGTTGTCCTGAAGGCTATGATGTCTTCGGTAACAAAAACACCGATTAAAGTATATGGTGACCACATAAAACTCCTGATGATGTTCCTGTTTACGTTTCGAAATACATACAATCAGGGCATACAATGTATTCCACATTAAGATTACGAGACTACAGGAACACCGTGCTTATTTTAGAGACGGATGAAACTACAACTAGTACAAGCAACAATTTTGTGTGAATTTTTGTAAGCTTATTTATACAAATTCTATTTCTGTTCTGTCTTAGTATACACATTTCGATGTCTTTCATTCAGATATACATTATTGATGTACAATGCACACCGTTGATTTCACATCCTGAACACACACAGTCCTTCCCCAATGTTTTGTCCTAAGTAAATACTTGGAGGAATTATAATTCCTCCAAGGTAAATATTAATAAACGATACATGCTACAGTTGATTTTTGTTTCAAAGTAACACTGCACTGTAAGGAAATGGAACGAAGGTCGTTGATCACGTGGTACATTTGCCGAGCTCTCGGAGCCGCGAAAGTTTTCAAAATTGTCTAGTTTAGCATTTTTGGCAGCCGTTTTTAACGGGAGAAAGGCCAGACCGGGGAGTCGATTGTGCTGCGGGGGATTCCCAAGAAGTGTTGCGGTTAGGAAATGTCTGATTTTCCGTAGGTAGGTCGATATTTCGTCGAAAATAGGGGTTGATACCTGCGATACCGATCCGCATCGCATCAGCTGATTGGAATCCCTACACTAGGAATTGTAGCGTTAGGTGTGGGTTAAAAACTAAAACTTAAAAAGTCACCAAAACAGACGAAAAAAACCCTCAAAACGCTACAATTATTGCAACTAGAAGACACCGTGTCCCTCCAAAAATGCTGCAATCGCCTCTACTTGTTTCGGCTTCATATCGTGAAACAAATTGACGTGCATATGTAACGGCTCTGGACCACAGGGGCGTGTAATATTTCATAGATTGTTGTTTTCTTATTGCTTAGAATGCCGTTTTCTTAGGAAAATATCGTACGAATCTTGCTGCTACAAATGTATCAATCTCTATACTACTAAGAAATGTCTCTTCCCTTTACATGTAGGAATATATATTAATCAAAAGGTTGTTATATTTAGTCTGTAGACCTGGAAAACAACAATCTATGAAATATTACACGCCCCTGTACTCTGGACGGACAGACAGATGGACGGACGGAACCCAATCCATAAGTCCCCGCCCTGGACTTCGTCCGGCGGGGACTAATATTAAAAGGAGTAAATCTTACACATTCATCTGTCTTGGGCTTTTACTACATGTATATCATTATCATTTTTCTACCATAGCCGAAGGTAACAAATCAGTCTTCTAATTCAAGTGTCGGTCTTCTAACTCGAGTGTCGGTTTTCTAATTCAAGTGTCGGTCTTCTAATTCAAAAATCAGTCTTCTAATTCAAAAATCGGTCTTCTAACTCAAGTGTTGGTCTTCTAATCAAGTGTCGGTCTTCTAATTCAAAAATCGGTCTTCTCTATACTGTAATGTACTGTACTGTACTATACTATACTATACTTTACAATACTATACTATACTATACTATACTGTCCTATACTATAATATACTATATAATACTGTAAACCTGCATATTTTCACGACTAGAAAATTTTGCGATTTTACAGTCTTCATGTAGTTCACAAAGATTAATTTTCACTAATAACCATACAGGTACATTGCATTATGCAGAAATATATATTTTCGCTACTACTTATTTTCGAGTTTTTGTTTTGTAGCGAAATTAGCGAAAATAAATCTTACGCGAACATTTCCAGGTTTACAGTATACTATACTATGCTATATACCATATACTGTACTATACTATACTATACTATATACTCTAACATACAATATACTATACTATATTATACTATACTTTACTATATAATGTACTATACTGTACTATATACTATACTAGACTATATACCTTATACCATAGTATAGGTATAGAATAATATTGTACAGTATATAGTATAGTATATTATATAGTACAGTGCAAAGCATATAGTATAGTATAGTTTGTTTGTTTTATTTATTTATGTGTCCTATGTGGGCTTACCAAGTGAACATTTCGTTCAATACAAATGCATGTACCGTATAAATTAAAGAGTTGCCACATCCAGCCCACTGGGCTTATAATATAGTATAGTACATAGCATACTATTGTATACTGTATAGTATAGTATAGTATAGTATATTATACTATACTATACACTATACTATACTATATACTAGACTACACTATATACTATACTATGCTATGCTCTATACTATATACTATACTATACTATATAATATACTATACTATATAACACTATACTATGCTATACTATACTATACCATACTGAACTATACTATACAGTACAGTATTCTATACTATATACTATAATATACACTATACAATATGATATACTATACTACACTATAGTGTAGTACTGTATAGTGTATAGTATAGTATTCCCGTATTTGTTTGCCCAGAGTTTACTTGTATTGTTCATCAAATAGAGATGCCAGGATTATGATAGTGGACTCAAGTTACTAGTATTTATTTCTGTTTCATTATAGCCTCTTTTCGCCAGTTTTCCAGTGAAGAATTTCACTTTCTTTTGAAATTCTTCTTCGTTATATATGTTCTGATGTATCTGATCGTTTGACCCTTAATGGACCCTTTAAAGACTGAGTCTGTGGCATTATTACCTGTGTAAATATTAGAGTGAGTTTTGATATCCAATACTTTGTGTTATTGGTGTCGTTGACATTTGTGGATTGGAAGATCGAGATATGTTACTTCCGTATCTGAGCTTTCCAACGAAAATTTGAAAGGTGGATGTATTTGGTTTATTTTTTCACTCAGATTATTTAGTTCGACTTGGGTGCCACAAAATATCATGAAAACGCCATCCCTGAAACGTGTCCAGAGTGATATTTTATTCATGTAGATTTCAATAATGCGACTTTCCAGTTCATGGAATGCTATGTCGGCTATTTCGGGTGATGCCCAAGAGCCCATGCTACATACACATGTTTGTGTGTAGAATTCTCCATTAAATTTAAATGTGTTTTTCGTGAGAATCACATAATAGTTTTAGGAGATACACGGGTGCACGTGGTGGTTTTGGAATGCTATAGTTGATTGTTTTTGTAACTGGCGAGTCAAGTGCTTTGACAACTGACTGCATTGCGTCAGACTGGAATGTATTTGTGTACATATATACCACGTCTAAAGTGCCTAGTATTGAATTTTCAGGAACTACAGTAGTTTCTGATGCCATGTGATGATACACGTTGTGCAAGTGTGAGCCATATCTCGAAAGCCGGACACCCACACATGAGATCCCATTGGTCTTCAACACAACATACAGCCTCTACATTAACAGATCTCATCTATGAGATGCAATAACTAAACACTGGGACTTAACAGCAGACAATGAAATCAATTACAACCCCATGTATATCCAGAAAGACCAATCATAGTACACAAACAAAACATAAACTTAAAAGACAAATGGGTCAACACTAAATTGAAGCATCCCGAATTTAAAAATCTAGTGGAAAAAGAACTAGATAATAGTATAATATAGTATAGTATAATATAGAGTACGGTATATGGTATACAGCATAGTATAGTATACAGTACAGTATAGTATAGTATAGTATAGTATAGTACAGTATATAGTATATAGTATAGTATAGTATAGTATAGTATAGTACAGTATAGTATACAGTACAGTATAGTATAGTACAGTATATAGTATATAGTATAGTATAGTATAGTATAGTATAGTACAGTATAGTATACAGTACAGTATAGTATAGTATAGTATAGTACAGTATATAGTATATAGTATAGTATAGTATAGTATAGTATAGTATAGTATAGTATAGTATACAGTACAGTATAGTATAGTATAGTATAGTACAGTATATAGAATAGTATAGTATACAGTACAGTATAGTATAGTATAGTATAGTACAGTATATAGTATATAGTATATAGCATAGTATAGTATATAGTACAGTATATAGTATATAGCATATTCTAGTATATAGTACAGTATAGTATAGTATATAGTATGGTATAGTACAGTAAGTATATAGTATAATATGATATAGTATAGTATATAGTATAGTATATAGTATATAGCATAGTATAATATATAGTATATATTATAAAGTATAGTATATAGTATATAATACTATACAGTATAGTATAGTATAATGTAGTATAGCATACAGTATAATATAGTACAGTATATAGTATAGCATACAGTATAATATAGTACATTATATAGTATAGTATACAGTATAATATAGTATAGTATAATATAGTACAGTATATAGTATAGTATATATTGTATGGTATAGTATAGTATAGTATAGTATAGTATAGTATAGTATAGTATTATTTTACTGAATCGCTTAAGAGACTGTTTTGGTCTTTCAGATATAGTGTCCTCATGTGGTTTCAGTCCTAGCTCTCCAATCGCAGTCAGTGTGTACTTGTGAATTCCACCCAGTCACCATTCTATCCTGGGGTACCACAGTTCTCGGACCTATACTTTTTAATATGTACACTTCTTCATTAGGTGAATTAGTTTCAAGTCATGGATGTCTCTATAGTTTTTATGCAGATGACTCTTCACTTTATATGTCTTGTACTATAGATAATGAAGCTAGAATGGTTTCTAATCTTGAACTTTGTATTTCTGATGTCAGGTCTTGGATGTCTGAACATTTCTTGTGTTTGAATGATGATAAGACTGAATTTGTTATTTTTTCTGCTACTTCGGGTGATCTGTCCACTAGAGCGATTACAGAAATTCGTGTTGGCGATGCTCTGATTCCCGTCCATTGTCAGGCCAAGAGCCTTGGAGTGATCCTTGTAGTCAGGTGGCTTAGCAACTTTTTTGTTACACGCCGGATAAAAGCACCAAATTTGGCATGAATGTTCCTTAGTACCTACTTATTGAATTTAGATTGGGAGCCCTCGTGAATATTTGCATAAATTTGCATAAATCAATAAAATTCAAAATGGCCGCCATTACTTACAAACAATCCCACTTTGCAGAACTTTGTGATGAAATAAAAGCACCAAATTGGGTATGAGTGGTCTCGAGGACTTACTTATTGAATGTAGGAGTGCAGCCCTCCTGAATATTTGCATACGTTTGAATAAAATTAATGAAATTCAAAATGGCCACCATTATTCACAATCAATCTCATTTGCTGAGATATAGCATGTACTTTGCAGAACTGTGTGTTGAAATAAAAGCACCAAATTGGGTATGAGTGATCCTGAGGACCTACTTACTGCATTTAGAATGGGAGCCCTTGTGAATATTTGCAGAAATTTGCATAAATCAATGACATTAGGGGTTGTCGGTGGCCAAATGGTTAAACCACTTGCCTCTTACCACTGCGGTCGGGGTTCGAACCCCATTCAGGGTTCGATTAAATTTACCACGCTGTAAGTAAGAAGAGTGTCGTTCAGTATGACTCTACCGAACAACGCAGGTTTTCCCCGGGTACTCCGGTTTCCTCCTGCATTAACACTGAACCCACGAGGGATGGCCCTCACTGGACTTCTTGGGAGACAAGTGTTTAAATGCTTAAAGAACTATCCAGTATAAATAAAGATTATTATTATTATTATTATTATTCAACATGGCAGCCATCATTCTTAAAAATTCCATTGTTCTGTGATATACAATGTAGCATACTTTGCAGATCTTTTTGTTGAAATAAAAGCACCAGATTGGGTACGAGTGATCCTGAGGACCTACATATTGCATTTAAAATGGGAGCCCTTGTGAATATTTGCAGACATTTGCATAAATCAATGAAATTCAACATGGCAGCCATCATTCTTAAAAATACCATATTTCTGAGATATAGCATACTTTGCCTTTTTAATGAAATAAAAGCACCAAGTTGGGTATGGGTGATCCTGGGGACCTACTTATAGTATTTAGAGTGAGAGCCCTTGTAAATATTTGCAGACATTTGCATAAATCAAGAAATTCAACATGGTGGCTGTCATTCTTTAAAATCCCATTTTTCTGAGATATAGCATACTTTGCAGAACTTTTTATTGAAATAGATTGGGCATGAGTGGTCCTTAGGACCTACTTCTTGATTTTGGCTCAGGAGAGCTCTAAATGATTACATACATTCAGTAAAATCAAAAATGTTTGCTGTCACCATTGAAAACTGTCATTTCTGGTCATGAAATATTTTGCATAACTTAATGAAATAAAGTGTCATTTTGTTTATACAAATATGTTACCTATCATTCACAATTATATACGTTGCACTAATATTACCAAATTTCATTATTTTCTTCATTTCATGTACTATTTAATCAATACCTGGTCAGTTTAGCAACTACCTGTATTGTTTATGGTAGTGTAACATATACAGGTGTGCTATTGGCAAACTTCTTTGTCTCATCGATCAAAGATACTTTCATAAGCCCTTATTCTTCTATTGGTATGTTTTGTAACACAACCCCTCCCTCATTAACTAACTTTCCTGATATACACTAGAGTTGAGGTACAAGGGTGACAAAACACACACCTAGCCTATGTAACATCTTTAAGAAATGTACATTTTTGTTGTAGGAATGATAGTTCAGCAAAATAAATGTTAGTACATGTATATAGTATATTTGTGAATTACAGCCTTTTATTTCACTATTCAATCACATGTAATATATGATTTTTACATTATCTAGGGAGAACGTTTGTGAGTTCATAGTGTTTGTTGATGAACTAAACAGAAAAGGCTGAAAATTGTGGCAGCCATTAATTTACATATTTTAAAAACTTGGCATATTAAAGAAGTAGTAATGTGATAAACAATATTATTATTTCATACATATAAGCTATATATTAGCAGGATTAAGTGCACACTAATAGTATGGTTGGAAAAATCATTCTCATTCCCCCCCCCCCAAAAAAAAATAGAAATGCATTTAAAAGGGCTCACTGATTTGATGTTATCTTAGAAAAGCTAGTGATAGTAAGAAGAAAATTTGATTCAATTGCACGTAGATAAGCTGCCAGCTTCTTGCCAGAATGTCTAGAAAATTCTTCTCTCAAGGCTAAACTTTTTAAGAGGCCATGTTCTCTATCCATTGCAACAAATGTACCTTAACTCCTTGGTTAGTCTCATTATTCGCCAGACTATTGCTTTTGAATTTGATGAAAAGAAATGGTCAGAAAAATGATAGAGCAATTATAATAAAATGGACATCAGTATATAAATGAAACTTTTATAGATTTATGATAGCACCCCTACTTTTCTGTAAAGATCTATTTATTAAAAACCTGGACCATAAAGCTTAATTGCATCTCGACCGTTTTTCATGGAACTTTTAAAGCCTTCTCAACTTTTTAACTAAGTCAGATTAATGAATTTGATAGCAAATTCTCTGTCATAGTACCATCTACAGGATATAAAAACAAATTCCTTCACGAAAGTTGTTCCAATGTTCCACGAGTAACTATGATGACATCCTCCATTGCAGTTACTAAGTGTAATATGAAGACATTTCACACCTCTGTAGACAAGGCTGAAGGTGTTCCAGATGCGCAAATGTACAAATAAAATTATCTGCCAACCATATTGCCTTCAAGAACCCTACTTCATCATCCAACTATTATTGAATGTGTGCAATTTCTGTCAAAGAATTGACTTTGCACCAAAGGACAGATGCCTGGACTGAACTTAGGTAATAACCCCCCATCCAGCCAGATCCTATATAAAGGGGTGGGGGGTGGGGGTGGGGGTGGGGTTATAACAATATTCATAAAGGGTTTGCTATAAACGAGGCAACACAGACGACATTTCTATTTGCTTGGCAATGCACATATTTGACTACTGCACATATATACATGTACTCTTCAGGGTGTGAGTAATAATGATGATTTGCATCCTATACTGGACGATATATTGATTCGAAAACAAGTTATTGCAGATCTAAATGTGAATTATGGTAATCATATTTGTTCAAAGTATGATTCTGATTGTTGCAGGAATAAGATTTATATATTGACAAAAAAATTGTCTTCAAGAAGTGCTGCAAGTATGCTTTTTAGCAGACATACGAGTTTTCAAGAATGATAATGGCCATGTTTGAATAGTATTGATTTATCAAACCTTTACGTTCAAATTCAAGATCATTTTTCAACTCCAATCAATGAATAGGTACTGGGGAACACATGTGCCAAAATTTGGGTTATTATGTCTCCAATAAGTATACTTTTTTCCAGAAATATGAGATTTTTAAAGTGTTGTGGCGGCCATTTTGAATTTTATTGATTTATGCAAATTTATGCAAATATTGAAGAGGGCTCCCAATCTAAAATCAATCAGTAGGTCCTAAGGAACATTCATGCCAATTTTGGTGCTTTTATCCGGCGTGTAACAATAATCCTCAAAACTTGACTATTGACTCTTGTCTGACAATAAAGCCGCATATTGGACAGATCTGCCGTTCTGCCACTTTTCATTTGCGTCGTATTGCACTTATCTGCAAATATTTATCTCAACCTACTACTGAGCAATTAGTTCATGCATTCATTACATCTCGAATAGATTCGTGTAATTCACTCTTTGGGCTTCCGAAGTACCTACTCAACCATATTCAACGTATTCAAAATATTGCTGCGAGAATTGTAACTCGTTCCAAAATCACCTTTCACATCACTCCAATTTTATATCAGTTGCATTGGTTACCTGTTTCTGAACGTATTGTTTTTAAGATTTTAGTTCTTATTTTTAAATCCATTAATAGGCTTGGACCAATTTATCTTTCTGACATGATAGAACTATATGTTCCACGTCGCAATTTAAGGTCAGCTGATCAGTTCAAACTCTGCCCCATTCGATCACGTACTAAGACATATGGTGGTCATGCTTTTAGTGTTGCTGCTCCCACTCTCTGGAATAATCTCCCACTCAACATCCGTCAGTCACCTACCTTATCTGCTTTTAAATCCAAAATGCCCTCGAAATGAACCAAAGAATTTTCGTTGCCTCCCTCTTCCTGGTTACACATATTTTAATGTGTATTTACCCCCCCCCCCCCCCATGCTCCAATTTAGAGATGTACAGTATGAAACACTACAAACTAACAGTGGAAATTCAACATTTAGCGTCTATACATAACAATGAGAGATTTCTTTACAATATACGTGGGCTTTGTGAAAAATTAAACGTCTTACATTTTAAGGACATGCAGTGGGCCATTTAACGGCATAAGACTTAAAACCATACACATTATTGAAAGTCATAAAGTACTTGAATATTGTCTTCACTATGCCAATTTTACCCAAGTTAATACATTTTATTAGACAACTGTATGGCTATGTTATTTTCACTTAACTTTCCTATTTGGAGATATTTTGGCAGACAAACACTTGCACACTTGCTTGGCTATTGACTGCCTCATGATTGAATTTATGGTAGGTAAATGAGGTATACGTTGTTGCAAACTACAGGGTAAACGACTACTCCTGAGGTCTGAATGTTCAGACCTCTCGAGGTTTAATTCGACACTGGAGTCAAGAAGTGTTACTAGCAACTATTTCATCTGTAAAGAACGGTATTCTTTTTTTTACTAGCAAATAAAGTTCTGTGTGACAACAGTATTTTCTAAGTAACTTTTTTTATATTTTTTTTATATAAAATGCTAAAGTGAACAATAGCTCATAAGATGTGACCAGGTCATACACAGATATAAGCAGCAAAGCACTATATAAGTAAATCTCATGAGCCAAAGCAATGGTTCACAGCAGCTTAGGAGTACATTAGAGAATCTTCTGTTTCTTTAGGGTGTTGAAAGATGTTTGTGCACACGGCTCTTGAAGGACTGAGTACCATTATCACTGATCACTCCAACTATATTGTCAGGGAGTCCATTCCAGACATGGACTGCAGTGTGGATGAAAGTTCTGCCAGTGGAGTAAGTTCTTGATACTGGTTCGATGAGTGCATGACTTGACATTGACAAAGTGGTGCGGGTTGCTCGTCTTATCATATATGGCTGAGGAAGCATTGCCCTCAGATCAGATGGGCACAAACTTGTGTGCATCTTGTAGAGCACAGTTGTAGCTGCAACCAGGCGTCTGTGATGTAATGAAGGGATGTTTTAATCCAATCTTGCCTCCTGTTCGTTCACACCTATGATATGCAATGCTTTACTCTGGATGGAGTCGAGAAGCTTGAGTGTGGTGGTTGAGGCACTCATCCAGCATAATGAAGCATACTCCATAACAGTACGGACCTGGGCCTTATAGACCATAGCTCTACCTTTCACATTCAGTTTGTTTGCAACCTTCCTTAGTGCTCCAAGCTTCTGTCCAGCTCTGGCTGTGATGTTTGATATGTGCTTAGTCCAGGTGAGTTTCCTATCAACTGTGACACCCAAGATTTCCAGCTCATCCTTCTCTACAAGTTTAGTCTTTCCGAGGAATAAGTCTGTCCTAGTTGGATTCCTCTTTCTTGAGATGGTCAAAACTTTGCACTTGGATGGCTCAAAGGTCACTTTCCATATGTCTGCCCAGTTCCTCATTCTCTCTAGGTCCCTGTTCAGACTACATGTTTTAGAGTTGCTGTCATCACTTGATCTGATCTCACAGAATAAGGTGGAGTCATCTGCATACATATACAGTGTGTTCTCACATTTGTCTCCGAGGTCATCAATAAAGACAGAGAACAACAGTGGGCCTAGGATTGATCCTTGAGGTACAGATGCATTTATGGATGTAGTACTTGAGGATTGGCCAGATAAAACCACTTTCATGGACCGGTTGGATAGGTAGCTCTCAATCCAGGTCAGCAGCTTGCCAGATACTCCTTTCCCCTTGAGCTTAGAGCACAGACCATTATGCCACACCTTGTCGAATGCACCTTTGATGTCCAGGGCAATAAGACGCACTTCATAACCCCTGTCCAGAGTGTTGGACCATTGCTGAGAGAGGATGGTAAGGATGTCGGCTGTGCTATGATGTGGTCTGAATCCAAACTGCCTATCCGATATCAGGTGGTTTTGCAACAGGTACTTCTGAAGCTGGTTATTTACCACTGCCTCCATAACCTTACTGATGTTGCTAAGGAGTGAGATGGGGTGGTACATGGATGGGTTAGACTTTGAATCTCTCTTGTGTACAGGGATGACTGATGCACACTTCCACTGGCTTGGGAAAACTCCATGGTCAAAGCACAGCTTAAACAGGCAGCTGAAAGGTCTTGCTAGCTCTACACTACACGCTCTCAAGACTTTGGTAGGGATCCCATCTGGTCCTGTGGCCTTGTCTGGTTTTAATTTTCTCAATAGCCTCTTGATGTCCTTGGCCTTGAAGGCTATGTTGTCCTTTGTGTGTTGTGGTGTCCCTTTAATGTCTGGAGCAGGTTCCTCTGCGTTTTCAAGTTGACATTTCTTTGCAAAAGTCTGACCAAGTTTTTCAGCTTTCTCCTTTGCTGTGGTGTAGATGTGGTTCTGATCTTTTAACACTGGTATCTCCGCTCGGGCTGTTCTTCCGGAAAGGGTATTAACCATATTCCACCATCTCTTACTGCTGAGACTTCCGTCTGACAGTTCCTCCTTCAACTTGTTGTTATATCTTCTTCTGGCTTGTTTCTCTATGTGGTTATAATTCTTTCTGGCTTCTACAAATTTGTCTTTATTTTCCTGTCTGTTTATTTTCTTTGACTTGTTGAACAGGCGACGCTTCCTGGTTGCAGCTTTCTTGCAATGGTCATCAAACCAAGCTTTGTCGCCAGGCTTTTTGGTAACATACTTGCTTGGAATATAGCTTTCCATAGCATTATAAATGATGTCGGTGGTATTTTTGCACGCTTGTTCAGGGTCATCAAACTGGAGGGCTTGGGTCCAGTCAGCGGAAGAAAGGTAACCTCTCATACCCCAATAGTCTGCCTTGTCATATCACCAAACTTTTCGTCTGTAAGGTCTGTTTCTATAGACAGGCACATCCAGTTTGACCATGACAGGGTTGTGGTCAGATGTGCCTAATCTTGAAAAAGTTGTAGCAGTGGAAGCCAGGTCAGTCAAAACCAGGTCAAGGATCTGGTCCTCCCTAGTTGGTTCAGTGACAATCTGTCTCAGCCCAAGGGAGTTGGACATCTCTAGTGCACTTCGGCCAGCAGCATCTGTTGTGTTACTGCCAAGCCAGTCAGAGTGATGAACGTTGAAATCACCGAGTAGTATCACAGACTGGGCACTGAACTCTGCAAGTTTTGATAAGGTGTTGGAGTTTAGGTAGTTGATGATATCACTATTGCTACTTGGTGGTTTGTAGACTGCAGCTATCAGTAGCTTCTGGGATCTGAGAGCCACTGAAAACCACATCACTTCATATTCTAAGGGGTCTAAGTCAATGTCATGAAAAATGGCTATTCCTTCCAGGCAGTAGATGGCAATTCCAACACCAGTTTTATTTGGTCTGTCTCTGCGGCAGCTTAGGATGTAACCAGGTATGGTAATGCAGTCTGCTCCATCTGTCACTGATTGGTCCAGGAATGTTTCCACAACAACAATAATAGTTGGCCTGAGCTCTTTGCACAAGTTAGACAGCTCACCTATGTTTGATCTGAGACCTCTGACATTCACCTCTAGTATACTCAAATCCGTTTCTCGTAGTCGATGGGCATGCATAAGTCGTCTCCGTTTAGATCCTTCCTTTCGAGGCTTGTTTGATTTGTTTGTAGCGAGAAGATTTACAAGGTGGAGGGGTTGCTGGCCCCAACACCTCAGAAACGCACCTAAGCAGTGCGGCAGGGATGTGCGCTATGCATGGCCTGAACTGAAAGCATCCGGAGACTCATAACAGTTCGGGTTATCAGATGTTAGTTGACTACCACTTGGTCAAGGATTGGGTGGTCAGCGCAAAGAGTAAATCCCCACTACCCACTTGCACACTGCAATTATTGGCAATAATTGAAAGCTTCAATATTTTTTTTTATAATTCTTGATCAAAGCACCAGTGAATCTGGTCAATTTGTGTACCTCAAAGCATGTTAACACGTTAGCAAAGGAGAGGTGCAGTACATGTCATTGTTTAATGTACCTGTACTATTCCTGAAATAAAGTATAAAAGATTTCTGTGTGAGCTCTGATGAACATGTCTGCTTACAAATACTCTTAGACTATCATTCAGTCTGAAAATATGAGATTCACTGGTCTTTTTATTGTATGCCTGACAATTACCTCCGAATTATTACCAGTAATCATTGCTAAAGTGTGATTGATAGTATTTATAGCTTACTGCACTTGCAAGAAATAAAGACATGATTTATTAGTATTGTACATCTGACATACAATGAAATATGAATAATGACAACTTTCTCAAGACCTCACTATATCAGCATGGCTGGACTCTTATATCATGAATGTGAACTCTTACTATTTCACACACAAGAATGAATGATTCTTGATAGCGCATCACCAGGTTCTGTAGCCACAAAACTAAATATTTGTTTTAAAAATTGGGACACATCAAGTAGCCATTGGGAATAGAAATAAAATAGTCGCAGCCAGCAGCTTTCCATTGTGAAATATGATATAAAAATCAGTGAGTTAGGCCGATGACATTTGATCAAATATCGATGCAAGAAAAACTGTTTTACACTAAAATAACACATGTTGGGTTGAGTTTAGATGCGTATGATGACGGATGAAGGCAGAATTACTCTTGGCATTTTCCTGGACTTTTCCAAAGCTTTTGATACTATTAATCATGAAATTATTCTTTCCAAAGTGGTCCATTATGGCATTAGGGGATTACCTTTGCAATTGTTCAAGGATTACTTATGTGATAGACATTAATATATCCATGCTAGTACCAACACATTATCAACCCATATCATTAAATGTGTAGTGCCACAAGGTTCTTCTTTGGGTCCCATATCATTAAATGTGTAGTGTCACAAGGGTCTGCTTTTGGGGGAGGGTTCCAGGGACGGGAGTGTCCCCCCTCCCTGAGTAAGAATTTTTTTGAAATTTTAAAGCATTTTGTGCACTTACAGTTCATAGCAATTGCTTTAAAAATTGGACCACAATTTACCTACTTGAAATGAGAATCAATCTGAATCATAGGCACTGTTGTAATCAGAATCATATTGGTTATAAACAATGTGCTGGTGATCTGAGTCACTTCTTTCAACAAAGGCATTCTGTATTGTTTGCCGAGCAACATTAGGTGTAAAAGGACACTCATGCTTGTGTGTTTAGATATCAACAGTGGTGTACCTGGCTGACTAATCGATGACTGACTAACTGGTGACTGACTGACTGATTGGTAACTGACTAACTGGTGACTGATTGACTGGTAACTGACTAACTGACTGTGTTGTACTAAATGATGGCCTACTGACTAGTGACTGACTCCTTGTAATGTACATGTACTACTTGGTGGATGATTGACAGGTGACTGACTGACTGACTGACTGACTGCTTCAGTTGTACTACAACATTTCTGACTGACTGGTGACTGACTGACTCCTTCAGTTGTACTACATGATAGCTGACTGACTGATGACTTACAGTGACTGACTGGTAACTGACTAACTACTTGTACTGTACATGTACTAGTCTCAGATTATTGGTCTCTTCTTTATCTAGTTCTGAAAGAGGATGTTCCTACAAGAAAATTTCACTGATCATTCTCCCAAAAGTGAACAGATGTTCTATCTATACTGCTGTACATCTCAATTATTTTGTAATTAGCTATGGATTTTTAAAACGAGTAGTGCATATAACCATTCATTGTTGTCTGCATTTAGTTAAACAATGTTGGTTTAGAATTTCAAAAATAAAAGTACACACTTTCAAACTTTAGACAATAGAACTGCTCACTCCATTTTTACCTCCCGTAAGGGTACGGGAGGTATTAAAAGGGGAATGTTTGAATGTCTGTGTGTCTGTGTGTCTGTCTATATCATCATTTTCTAAAAATCAGCTCGCTCAATTGTAATGAAATTTGGGATATATAATCTTTAGGGTAATAGCAAGACCTGATTAGGTTTTCAGCCAGATCTGTTAATGTTTAATTAGAGAAATTTGCATATTAATGAAATCAACTAATTACGCAATATCTTAAGACTGCATACTTCATTTTCAATATAATTTAGTATATTCGTTAAACATAACAATACATTTGTCCTATAAAATTCGTTGATGTATCTTACAACATTAATGAATAATTTGCATAATTAATTATTTTTGGTAATTAGGCTATATCTTAAGAATACATACTACAAATTCAACATAATTTAGTACATACATTAACCATAAGAAAACACATATATCCTGTCAAGTTTGTTGATGCACCGCACAGTGTTAATGAATAATTTGCATAATTAATTATTTTTGATAATTAGGCTATATCTTACGACTGCATACTTCAATTTCAATACAATTCAGTACATACATTAACCATAACAAATTGTATATGTCCTATAAAGTTAGTTGATGTACCTTACAGTGTTAATGAATAATTTGCATAATTAATGATTTTCGGTAATTAGGCTATATCTTAAGACTGCATACTTCAATTTCAATACAATTCAGTACATACATTAACCATAACAAATTGTATATGTCCTATAAAGTTAGTTGATGTACCTTACAGTGTTAATGAATAATTTGCATAATTAATGATTTCGGTAATTAGGCTATATCTTAAGACTGCATTAAACAGTATCATACACTCTTACATACATTAACCTAAGAAAGCACACTTGTCCAAAAAACAAAGACTGTTACCATAGTTTTTTAGTTTAATGAGTTATTTGCATAATTAGTGATTCCCTTACGGGAGGCATTCAGTTTAAATCTGGTATATAGTAGTGATACATAGTTGCTTCAAAACGAGATTTTAAAAAGGTTAACTGTATTATTATTACTTTAAAACTTAACATTATTTTCAATGTATGCACTTTACCAGAAAAATGAAACGTCGCCAAAAACAGTCAAAGATTTTCATATTCAAGGTCTGTTGATCCATAAATTTATCGAAGTTGTCAACAAAAAATTAATTCACAGAAATGGCTATAACTACATAATCATTAAAACAATCTAAATTAAAATTCAAAGCTCACGTACATATACGCCTTTGTATATGTAGTATGTAAACAAGTTTAGAGATAATGGAGTATATTTTATGAGCGTCATCAACATTCAAAAATAACACGTTTGTCATCTATTTGTAAACTCTGACAGGATTAAATATGAAAATAATCATCACAGACGTCACTTAAATCACATGTGCTCAAATGATCGCCTTCGTGTGACGCTGAACTAGAACTTAGTTGAACAGCCAATATGTTGCGATCTGTCAAAGTACATTATCATGATTGATACTATACTACAACTTTGTCATATATCATGATCACGATCAGAAATCCTGTCATTTGTGCGATTTGTTATTCAAATTATGCAATTAAATGAAAATTCCTACTCTCTGAACAGCCTACCAAACTTAGTTCGACCTCTCTTTGAAAAACCAAAATTTTTGAGGGTATTTACGAGATGTACTTTACGTTTCTTGGACGATGCGCTGATCTTTGGATTTTCGGTAACCTTATTTGGCAATATATCCAGGTTTCTATCAATATCTAATCTTATTTGGCAATATATCCAGGTTTCTATCAATATCTAACCTTATTTGGCAATATATCCAGGTTTCTATCAATATCCAACCTTATTTGGCAATATTTCCAGGTTTCTATCAATATCCAACCTTATTTGGCAATATATCCAGGTTTCTATCAATATCCAACCTTATTTGGCAATATTTCCAGGTTTCTATCAATATCCAACCTTATTTGGCAATATATCCAGGTTTCTATCAATATCCAACCTTATTTGGCAATATTTCCAGGTTTCTATCAATATCCAACCTTATTTGGCAATATATCCAGGTTTCTATCAATATCCAACCTTATTTGGCAATATTTCCAGGTTTCTATCAATATCCAACCTTATTTGGCAATATATCCAGGTTTCTATCAATATCTAACCTTATTTGGCAATATTTCCAGGTTTCTATCAATATCCAACCTTATTTGGCAATATATCCAGGTTTCTATCAATATCTAACCTTATTTGGCAATATTTCCAGGTTTCTATCAATATCCAACCTTATTTGGCAATATATCCAGGTTTCTATCAATACCCAACCTTATTTGGCAATATATCCAGGTTTCTATCAATATCCAAGTCATGTTGAAGTACACTGATGTGTAATACAGTTACGTGTAATTTTGTAACTGTGATTTTATTAGACTAACGCCTCACACCGTAATGGACCCAAACGAAAATCCGAATCAATTTTTTTCATTGCTGTGTACATTTATAATGCAACCAAACGACAATTTAAATTGACGTAACATAAATTACCCATTGGTTTTTTGTCGAAAACTTTTCAAGCTATACCTCACAGTGTACATGAAAACAAGTCTGTTTTCAAATATTTAAAGTTTGTCGTCATAACGAACAAAAGTTTGTAGCATCACTGTTTAGTAGAGTTACAAAAAAGTTGTTGGGTAAATGAAAATGTCATAACATATTTTACAAAGAATGTTATTTTTTGTGGCTTTAAATAATGGAACCAAACACTGTTTTCAGGAGAAAATGTAACCAATTTGGATTGGATTCTAAACTAAGAAACAATCAATGAAGCAGCTATTTATTTTAAGCGAATGAAAGAAAATGCAGAATTTGATCATTACTGTCTTAAGATAGAAATAACAGCAATTTGTTTCCTCAGTAATAAGACAAGTACTTGCTAAGGTTTAACAGAAAATCGGAGAAACACTAACAATGAAAGTATTTCCATGACTTTGCCAGGAATCAAGTTCAAAATCTCTTTTGGCAGATTTCACAAACCAATCGAAGAGTATGTATGTACACTTCCTTGTCAAAGGGATCTATCTCTTTTACCTCCCTGATGTACCAGTGACTGTCATATATATAGCCGCCACCAAGTCCCCAATACCGGGGGTCTATTTCCATAGAAGTTCCACGGTGTGGTGTTCCATTCTGTGAATGTGATGAGTTTCCAGCAGTATTAGGTTGGCCACAGGATCAACTGATTCAGAGGGCTGGTTAACTAATAGTTATATGTCAGCTTTTGCCATTTGAAAATAAAATAGTCCAGTTGATAATTCACAAACTTAAGTTGCGATTGATATGTTTGTAATCTACGTTACTTTTTATGTTTCTGGAGGAAATACTCATTATTTTAATTAAAATACTTGGCGTGAGACGTTATGTTTATATTGATACTTTGAGTTATATATTGTATAAACAGCTCTTACATTCCAGACAAGTTTTGACAGACAAATACTAATAATGTAATGGAAATGGACATTTGCTTTGAATAATGAATGTAATTTACGTTACCATCAATACATGTTTCCCATATATTCTAAATATATATGTAATTGTAATGATCATAAAGGTTTTCAATGTTTCTTTTCCATCGCTGTTCTTATAGTTTACATTGTTTTGTCTAAAAAAATATCAACAGCATGCTTCTTAATGTGAAGGAAACAATAAACAAATCTATTGGTACTCTGGTAATTTACATTTATCACATGTTAAAATAAGTGATGAAATGACGTAATTGCTGTGTTGTAGGTTACATATTTGTTTTCTTCCAATGTAATGTACATCGTATGATTTGTTAAACGATTGAAATAATCCCTAGAGGTAAGTTTCCACGATGCACTTCACTGGAACATGCTTCGACAAATATCGATGATAATTTTGATGTAGGCTTTCTGTGAAAATTTCTTCACTTTCGCTGATTGCAATGACTGTATTCCGATGTTTTCTACCAGTGCTCATTAGCTGATGAAATAACTGCCTTGGTGTGATTACACCAGGTCACCTATATGTCAGTGTGTGATGAAATAACTGCCTTGGTGTGATTACACCAGGTCACCTATATGTCAGTGTGTGATTACACCAGGTCACCTATATGTCAGTGTGTGATTACACCAGGTCACCTATATGTCAGTGTGTGATTACACCAGGTCACCTATATGTCAGTGTGTGATTACACCAGGTCACCTATATGTCAGTGTGTGATGAAATAACTGCCTTGGTGTGATTACACCAGGTCACCTATATGTCAGTGTGTGATGAAATAACTGCCTTGGTGTGATTACACCAGGTCATCTATATGTCAGTGTGTGATTACACCAGGTCACCTATATGTCAGTGTGTGATTACACCAGGTCACCTATATGTCAGTGTGTGATTACACCAGGTCACCTATATGTCAGTGTGTGATTACACCAGGTCACCTATATGTCAGTGTGTGATTACACCAGGTCACCTATATGTCAGTGTGTGATTACACCAGGTCACCTATATGTCAGTGTGTGATTACACCAGGTCACCTATATGTCAGTGTGTGATTACACCAGGTCACCTATATGTCAGTGTGTGATTACACCAGGTCACCTATATGTCAGTGTGTGATTACACCAGGTCACCTATATGTCAGTGTGTGATTACACCAGGTCACCTATATGTCAGTGTGTGATTACACCAGGTCACCTATATGTCAGTGTGTGATTACACCAGGTCACCTATATGTCAGTGTGTGATTACACCAGGTCACCTATATGTCAGTGTGTGATGAAATAACTGCCTTGGTGTGATAACGCCAGGTCACCTATATGTCAGTGTGTGATGTTGCCATTTATGATGGATCACTTGTAACGTAATTTACTCAAAACATAATTTTCAGTAACGTGTATTACATTCCTAAAATTAAAGCTTGAAGTAAGCAAAACGATATAGAATTTCAAAGAAATGGTTGCCTCGCACAATTCTTTTTTGACACCCAACAACAGCCATGTAAACTTCAAGAATGTGCCCACTTTAAAAAGAAAGAAAAGTGTGGTAACGTTTATTACATTCTTATCCATACTCTACACAATTAAAAAGGCATAGGAAGATTCAGTTGAAAATACAATAAATTCTTTTATCATATAGTCACTAAAACAGTCACAGAACAGTACATGTACATGTCTGTGTTGTTTTTATTTTGCAAGTGAAAAGAAGTAATATCTCTCAAGGGATTGTTGGAAAGACTTCATGAAAAGTATTTTTAAATGAATGATGACGTAAATTACAATAAATGAGCGACACTAAATCTTCATAATGTACTCCTGACCTAGAGAGTACTTGAGGTATAAGATTTGTTGTTTTAAATGCATATTGAGATATTGCATTCAATCAACAAACAAATGTTTGAGAACTTACATCAACTTTCCGGAAAACTAGTTATGTTCTGCAATAGCTCTGAGTGGTGACACTGTTTTTTGCATGTTTTTATGGAAGAGATACATATTTAAAGTTTGTTCTCCAGCTTAAGATCAATTTCTGATAGCTAAAAGTAATATGTATACTATGCAACTGTTGTTGGGTGCCTACTTATGTGCCGATAAGTCAGTATTCTGTCTCTCGGTTACTCAGCGACATGTGAATATGTTTAAGTGTACATGTTAACTGAGAATGGGTGATACACAACTCTGTACACTGACTGGAAAGCTGGAAAGTATACACAACTCTGTATACTGACTGGAAAGTATACACAACTCTATATACTGACTGGAAAGTATACACAACTCTGTCTACTGATTCGAAAGCGTAAACAACTCTGTATACTGACTGGAAAGTATACACAACTCTGTATACTGACTGGAAAGTATACACAACTCTGTCTACTGATTCGAAAGCGTAAACATCTCTGTATACTGACTGGAAAGTATACACAACTCTGTATACTGACTGGAAAGTATACACAACTCTGTACACTGACTGGAAAGTATACACAACTCTGTATACTAATTGGAAAGTATACACAACTCTGTATACTGACTGGAAAGTATACACAACTCTGTATATTGACTGGAAAGTATACACAACTCTGTATACTGACTGGAAAGTATACACAACTCTGTATACTGACTGGAAAGTATACACAACTCTGTATATTGACTGGAAAGTATACACAACTCTGTATACTGACTGGAAAGTATACACAACTCTGTATATTGACTGGAAAGTATACACAACCCTGTATACTGACTGGAAAGTATACACAACTCGATGTATATACTGATTGGAAAGTATACACAACTCTGTATACAGACTGGAAAGTATACACAACTCTGTACACTGACTGGAAAGTATACACAACTCTGTACACTGACTGGAAAGTATCAGGCTAAACTGGTATCCACTCTCCTATCGTTACAAATTTAATAACGTTGTTTCAGTTTATAAAGCATTACATGACCAATATCCCACTTATATCACTCGATTACTTTCACCATATAGACCTAGTCGGTCTTTGCGCTCAGTTACAAATCACTCGTTACTAGTCCCATTTGCCAGAACAAATGTTTTTAAGGAATCATTTCGAGTAGCAGCGCCTACACTCTACAATCAACTACCGGCTGCAATAAGATCTATTACTAATATTAGAAGTTTCAAAATTGCGTGTCATAAACATTACTTTCAGGGTTTCATAGATGACAATGTAAATTTTTAGTATGGTCGTATTTTTTCTGTCACTTGCTGTCTGTATTTTGTCTGTTGGACGTTTTGTGCCGTTATTGCATTTTTTTTTGCAATTTGTATGTAGTCTCCTTTTCTGTCATTGTATTTTAATTGTTCTTTTTTGTTCTCGACCCTCATGAAAAAAGGCTGTTACCTATGAGGCTATCGAGTTTAAATAAAGTTTATTAGTCCCCGCGGACGAAGTCCGGAACGGGGACTTATGGATTGGGTTCCGTCTGTCCGTCCGTCCGTGCGTTTGTCCGTCCGTCCGCAGCTGTTTCTTGGAGATGCCTGGACCGATTTTTTTCAAACTTGGTACAGGGGCAACATACTATGGCATACATATGCACGTCAATTTGTTTTATGATACGATCCAATATGGCCGCCTAGCAACCATTTTGTTTGCGAATTTTCCCTGTCTAGAGCCATAACTCAGACATGCTTTAAAAGATCTCATTCAAAGTTGGTATTAGGACAGTGTTCTATGACATACATGTGCATATTCATTGTTGTCATGATACGATCCAATATGGCCGCCTAGCAGCCATTTTGTTTGTGAATTTTCATGGCCTAAACCATAACTCAGACATGCTTGAACAGATCTCATTCAAAGTTGGTATTAGGACAGTGTTCTATGACATACATGTGCATATCCATTTTCATTGTGATATGATCCAATATGGCTGCCTGGTAGCCATTTTGTTTGTGAATTTTCATGTCCAAAGCCATAACTCAGACATGCTTGAACAGATCTCATTCAAAGTTGGTATTAGCACAGTGTTCTATGACATACATGTGTATATCCATTTTCGTCTTGATATGATCCAATATGGCTGCCTGCCGCCAGCCATTTTGTTTGTGAATTTTCCATGTCCAAAGCCATAACTCAGATATGCTTAAACAGATCTCATTCAAAGTTGGTATTAGGACAGCGTTCTATGACATACATGTGCATATCCATTTTCGTTGTGATACGATCCAATATGGCTGCCTGGCAGCCATTTTTGTTTGCGAATTTTCATGTCCAAAGCCATAACTCAGACATGCTTTAACAGATCTCATTTAAAGTTGGTATTAGGACAGTGTTCTATGACATACACATGTGCATATTCATTTTCGTCATGATACGATCCAATATGGCTGCCTGGCAGCCATTTTGTTTGTGAATTTTCCATGTCCAAAGCCATAACTCAGACTCCATTTTCATCGTGATATGATCCCCCATACCCAACCAATCCTTTATTGTTGAAGGCATATTCCATGTCCAACAAGCACACACAACATATCTAAGTCTGTTTGTCTTAGGTTCACAAATGTTGTGTGATCAGAGTAGTGATAATTCCTTAAAACCCAATTATAGCGGGGACTATGTCATTCTCAATGACTTGTTATTATTATTATTATTATTATTATTATTATTATTATTATTATACACAACTCTGTATACTGACTGGAAAGTATACACAACTCTGTATATTGACTGGAAAGTATACACAGTCTGTATACTGACTGGAAAGTATACACAACTCTGTATACTGACTGGAAAGTATACACAACTCTGTATACTGACTGGAAAGTATACACAACTATGTATACTGACTGGAAAGTATACACAACTCTGTATACTGACTGGAAAGTATACACAACTATGTATACTGACTGGAAAGTAGACACAACTCTGTATACTGACTGGAAAGTATACACAACTGTATATACTGACTGGAAAGTATACACAACTCTGTATACTTACTGGAAAGTATACACAACCCTGTATACTGACTGGAAAGTATACACAACTCTGTATACTGATTGGAAAGTATACACAACTCTGTATACTGACTGGTAAGTATTCACAACTCGATCTGTATACTGACTGGAAAGTATACACAACTCTATATACTGACTGGAAAGTACACACAACTCAGTCTGTATATTGACTGGAAAGTGTACACAACTCTATATACTGACTGGAAAGTATACACAACTCTGTATACTGATTGGAAAGTGTACACAACTCTATATACTGACTGGAAAGTATACACAACTCTGTATACTGATTGGAAAGTATACACAACTCTGTATACTGACTGGAAAGTATACACAACTCTGTATACTGACTGGAAAGTATACACAACTCTGTATATAGACTGGAAAGTATACACATCTTTATCATAATAAGTAAATTACTGAAAAGATTTTCTTTTCAGTCATTTTCTAACTAATCATGGTGAACTCTATCAAAAGCTTCACATACTAGTTTGTTAGTGCAAAGTGTGAACAACAACAACAAAGCCAGAACAACCGTAATAGTCAATATACAGAGCTCAGCAAATTAAAAGTCATTAAATACAATTTTTTTTAATCACACTAAGTTGTCAGAGTAGAAAAGAACACAGATCAGGAAGAAAATCTGTTTGGAAGCGTGATTCAAATCAAGAAACATAATATTTTGTACTTTTTTTTGTTTATGTCACATTTATTTCGTACTCAAAGGCCATCGGCCCAAAATACAAGATTTAAATGTTTTCAAACAAAAAGGACAATTCAGAACCATAATTTATGAATAAATACACAAGCAAATGAGAGAAAATATAATAAACATTACAAATCATCATTTAGTTTCTTTCTCAAAGTCATAGCGTGAAAAACAAAGGCTGCCAAACGCTGGATGTGATCCACATTTGTACTTGAAAGTAGGTCAATGAAATTTACATCTGAAGGTGTATCCAAAAATTGCGCAGGAATGTATTTTGTCCTTATGTTGGAAAAGAAAGGACAAACTAGCAGAAAGTGGTACTCATCTTCAACCTGATTTACATCACACAAAAGACATATTCTCTGATTTCTCTCAATACTATGAATTCTATCTGATTCTATGCGTAAGTAGTGGGCCGAGCAACGAAATCTCGCAAGCATTTGCATGTGAGCAGGGATTCTGACTACATGTAAGTACTTTTCAGGCTTGAGGTAAAATTTGAAAGTGCAATACATAGACAATTTATCGAGAGAACAAATGTAGCTGAGCCAATCGGAAAACAAAAATCTTTCAAAATTTTCAGAAAAGGTATGTATAAACTCATTAATATTATTCACAGTTTGCAGATCCCACACGTTACTCATACCAGCCATTATCAATAGGTTTTTGACATTGAACACCCATGTTCTTCTAGATCTGACACCAGATTTCTCTATATTCAAAAGCATGTCGTAACACTTCCTTGGATACCTAGTCGTGGGCATATTTATAACTTTGGCCCAGTACTTGATACAGCGTTTCGCCGTATAAAAGAAAATCGGCTTGCGCCCACATTCACCCAAGACAGCCACGTTAGGAGCTTTCTCCGAAACACCTAAAAACGATCGGCAAGCCAAATACTGGACCCGTTCAAGACATTCGTGTTTCTCAAAACCCCACACTTCAGACCCATAGGTAAGGATAGGTAGTATCATGGTGTCAAACACTTTGAAATAAACATCAAACGCAAACATCCCTGTCACTTGAGTCGCTCTTCGAATAGAGAAAAAGGCTTTTCTGGCCTGCTGAGCAAGAGTTTTTGCTGCAGTAGACCAGATTAGCCTGCATGAGAAAATAATACCTAAATATTTATAATAGGACACAACTTCTAATGGTTTCCCATCAAAAAGCCACTTCTCGGATTTTGCAAGACGCCCTCCTGCTTTAAAAACTACCACTTTTGTTTTATCTAAGTTAACAGTCAATCTCCAAGTGTTACAGTAAGAATTCAAAATATTTAAAAGACCTTGCAAGCCGATAACAGTGTCGGAGAATATCACGATATCATCTGCAAATAGAAGACAAAAGATCTCAACTAGGTCCGGAAAAAGTTGTACTTGAAACTATATATTACAAGTATTACTAATATTAATCTTTAAAACTTTATATGGTATATCATTCTATTTGATATCTTTCTATTCTATGGTACACAGATATTCATTGGGTAGTCAGCCAACGTTTATCTTACCTATTGTCTTTGTCAAAGAATTGTTATTTAAAACGTTAATGCAAGGATTATACTGAATGATAAAGGACTTTCTTACTTGTTACTTTTGCACTCCTAATGTTTGATAAATATTGTATTTATTTAATTATAATAATACCAATAGATATCGGCCTGAATGAATTGTTACGTGTTGATCATTTGCTAAACAAGTGTATGTGCCAACATTATGATGACTGTTCCTTCTGTCTACCCAGCATCATTAACTTTGCAATCAGTAACCAAACAAAATATGCCTAAAAGTTGACAAGATAATCTTGGATTGTCTTAAACTGTAACTGTGTCCTTATACACACTTCAATGATTCATTATCATTTTTTGTGATTTAGTAAGCTCTCACATTTATAATATAGACTTCATAATTTTACTAAAGTTTTTAAACAATTGAATTCTTCAGGTACTTTACGTTAAACTCACTAAGATTACTGAAATTCTTGCATACTTGTCATGTTCTTACAGACAGCTTCTACTTTCCTTAAATACATTTATCAGACTGATAAAACAGTAATAATACGTTCTTCTACCACAGCCAAGGGTTGTTATTACCTATGAGTAACATTTTGTCTGTTCAGGTTGCCTAGTAGTAAAGTCATTAAATGGTCAATTTGACAAAGCTTGTCTACCTGAACAGGTGAAATGTTACTTGTAAGTAACAACAACCCTTAGTTATGATACAAGAATGAATACTTAGTTTAAGTATTACTTTACATTATGTTAGAAATAATGTATAGGCACCATGATATCATATGCTGTTGTGATTGCAGCTAGTTGAAATGGACTATTACTAAGACATTTAATTGTGATATTATGAAGACCTGGTGCTATGTCTGAAGCAACTACTGTTGGCCATGTAATGTGATACTTGCTTCGCCCATACACTGTTGCTGCTCTGGTGAAGTCATTATCAATGATAACTCTGACTGTGCCACATTCATTACATGTGAATGCAGAAATAGCGACTTTGCTTGTTAGATTTTTGTATGGTTCAATTTCAATGGGGAATCTAATCACACTTCCATTTAGATTGCCAACCCAAAGTTGTTTGTGATCAGCACTATCCGAATTGACAGCAACTTTGTTCCATCCTTCAGCAGGCCGGATTGGCCAAAGATATTCACTTAATCCAAGTTGTGGCAGTAATGCAGACCAGCAACGAGGTCTTGTTATACGAGTTGACATGAAAACTGGCGATGGTAATGGAAGTGCAGTGTTGGCATCAGAAGAACTCTGTCAAGTCGGGTTCAGTTTTTGATCTAGCATTTCCCAGGTTGTATTTGTAATGACCTGTACCATAAAGTGACGTAGATATAACTCCATTTCTAAGTGTGCTTTTGCACTCAGATGGTTCTTGTTTTCACCAGCAACTAGATCATCAGCTTTTCTTGCCAATACTTTCTTACAAATTGCCTCCTTCAGACTCACCGAGGGTATATCATAATGCAAGCTCAATTCGCATCCACCAATATCTTCACTGTTGTTGCATGATCTCTGAGAAATTTGTTTTCCATAGAGGAAGTTGACATATATCAACTGTGGTTTATTTGGTAATTCCAAGACTTCACGTGTGATTTCCTCCTGAGCTGATGCACCTACACCTTTCAGGTAGTCATTAACAGCAAATTCCCACATGATAACGTCTAAGTGATATACATCCAGGTGATTCTTCATACAGTATGCAAAATACTGACTATCTGTTGCTCCAATTGCAGCGTTATTTACTCTCACGTTTCCTCCTAAGATTCTGTGAAGTGTTATTTCAAGGACTCGTGGATATAAATTGACTGCTGAAACAGACCCACCCATGATGCCAATATTAAAAGATCGGTCAGTCTCGATGACATCTTTTATTGCTGTCTTCAAGCGATCCACATTTCCCCAATTCACAATTGCCCTTGTCAAGATATTTTGACCCAGACCCATATTCTTAACAATCTGTGTTATATTCTCTTTCTCTCGTTGTAATCGTATAAATATACATTTTTTTTGTACCTTGTAATCTTCTGCCAACTTCTGATTGAAGGAATTCCCGCTTTCGCACATTTTCGTTTTCTCTAGCATCCATATTACTCCAAGTAGGGTTATTAAATATGTATGAAGATTGTTCTTGTGGCTGATACTGTAACACACTTCTCTGTGCCGGCCCATACTGTTCAGTCTGTGACCCTGACGTACCGAAAATATAAAATAGAGTCCCTATGCTACTAACAAAGGCTATCATGGCAAACAGCACTGGAAGCCGACTGTGGTTCATTCTCCTTAGGCCTGCAACAAAAGAAACAGGAATGAAATTCTTTAATAAAGTCAGAAATTCATAAATTATGTACCTTGTTTTTGTACTTACTAGAGTAAAAGACCTTCAAAAAGAAAATCATCAGTTGAACTTTGGCAGAGATAAACTTTAGATAATATTCTATTACTAAAAATTTGAAATTTCTTTTTGAAAAATAAATGTTATTTGCCAAATAGATATTTAAAGTTAGAAATGCAGGTAAAGTTGCTTACCTGACTTCATTTCTGCCATTTGAACTGAATAACATTCCTTCTAATGGAAGGTTTGGATACCAATGTTCCCACCATATCTGTACATATATTGATAAACATAGATAATGTAAATTTGTGTAATTACCAAGCACACAGATGTTAGGTATTAGTATATTACTCATAATGGGAAACAGTAATTGCAGTATACTATTATGCTTATTTGCAGGCATACAATGCTATGATACTGGGTATACACTGCTATGACACTGGGGAGTACACTGCTATGACACTGGGGTATACAATGCTATGATACTGGGTATACACTGCTATGACACTAGGGTATACAATGCTATGATACTGGGTATACACTGCTATGACACTGGGGAGTACACTGCTATGACAAAAAAGGTATAATGAACATTTTTTAATTTAAATTAGGGGCCATTTTTTCTTCCGTAAGGAAGAGATGTGTTTAGTGTATTGTATATGTATTTATTGTTTTCTCCATAACAGCTTGCTCAATTCAAACGAAATTTTGAAGACGCATTCCGTAGGGCAATGGCAAGACTTGATTAGGTTTTGATAAACATCCTGTGAATATTAATGAGCAATTTACGTAATTAATGGTTTTAAACATCCCATGAATATTAATGAGCAATTTACGTAATTAATGGTTTTTGGTAATAAGGCTCTATCTCAAGAATGCACACTTCAAATTCATTATAACCTGGTACATACATTTATGATACCAAAGCGCACCTGTCCTGAAAATATTACTAATGTAGCTTTTAGTTTTAATAAGTAATTGGCATATTTCCGGTAGGCAAAAAAAAAGAAAAAAATAGTTTCTGGTCAGGAAATGTCTAAAGTGGTGCGACTTTATCACCATTTTCTAAAACACCACTGGCTCAATTCAAACGAAATTTATTGCATGTGTTCTGTAGGGTAGTGACAAGAACTGTTTAGGTTTCAGTAAACATCCCATGAATATTAACGAGCAATTTACATAATTAATGGTTTTCGGTAATTAGGCTATATCTCAAGAATGCACGCTTCAAATTCAATATAATTTGATACATACATTTGCGATACCAAAGTGCACTTGTCCTGAAACTATCATTGATGTAGCTTTTAGTTTTAATAAGTTATTGGCATATTTTTGTAGGCCACTAAAAAGGAAAAAATAGTTTCTCATCAGGAAATGTTGTCTAAAGCGCTGACCAGAAACAATTTTTTGGGGGCCTTTAAAACTCTTTCTATGGTGAGTGCTATGCTACAACATTCTATAAAACTTCACATTACATGTTGTGGTTGGCCAGGAGATCACTAACAGCAATGAGCAAATAGCAATCAATGAGAAAAAATATGTTCTGTTGTATTCCAACAATTGTTTGTAGGAACGACAATCTCAAAACTCTGCCCTTATGGAAGGCATTCAGTTTAAATCTGGTTATTTTTGCAGTTATATGGGTATATTTCCCGTATTCTGGAGATGTGCAAATGTATGATACACTAAAATAACAGTGGCAATTGACTTCAGTGTCCATACATAATAAGAGATTTCTTTATGGATTTGCAAGGAGAGGTTGAATTGTAATCTATACTTGGAGATACTTAGCCAATAGCCCCCCCCCCCCCCCCCCCATTCAGTTGTGATTTGGAGCAGGGTTCATGGGGAGGGTGTCGGAGGGAGTGTTCGATTCCCATGGTGAGGGTGTCGGAGGGAGTGTTTCACTCCCATGGTGAGCACTCTTCTGAAAATAAGCCCAATAAAACAATAGTTTAGATTTAATTGTGTTTCCGATACCTCGACTGCCCCTCGTTTAAACTGCTGACCCTAAAGAATTTGCATAGTTATGTAAAATGGTAATAGTTTACTTCCATTTCCATGCACATCTTCATGCCTTTGCCTTTCTAATAGGAAACAATAAAAAAAAATTTGCCTAAGGACATGTAGAAGGCCATTTAGAGGCATAGATTTTAACATCATAGACATTATTGAATAGCATGGAGTGTTAGAATATTGTCTTTGATACCACAGTTTTACTCTCAGTTCATTATTATATATTCTCAACATATTAAGCCATAATTTGAAAGAATAAAACTCTTGAGTTATGGATAAGGACCTCTTAAGATTGTGCCTATTACACTCTGCAACTAATAATGCATTGAGCACTGTTCTCTCCAGTTTGCCGGCTTTATATATATGACCCCATTTTCTCCCCCTCCCCTGTAAATTTAGCTTGTTCCCTAAATGTGAATGTTGTAGAACATTTGGAGGGCAATTGGTGTGAATCATTTTAAAAAACATTATTGAGACAATGCTCTGCCCTTATCCTCTTTGTGGTGTGTTGGTAAACTCAAACAAAGCTTTTGTGCTCCATTGTGTTGAAAAGGGGAAAAAGGGAAAAACAGAGGTAAACTGAAGATGTGTGCTTTATTCTTTCTGATAAAGTCAGAGAAAGTGTGATCAAGCAAAACCAACATGACAGGGTATTTTCCTTCAATACATATGATTGTTTGATCATCTCAGCAAACACTAAAATGAATATAAACGATATATTGTTATAATTAGTCCCCGCGGACGAAGTCCGGAACGGGGACTTATGGATTGGGTTCCGTCTGTCCGTCCGTGCGTCCGTCCGTCCGTCCGTCCGCAGCCGTTTCTTGGAGATGCCTGTACCGATTTTTTTCAAACTTGGTACAGGGGCAACATGCTATGGCATACATATGCACGTCAATTTGTTTTATGATACGATCCAATATGGCTGCCTAGCAGCCATTTTGTTTGCGAATTTTCCCTGTCTAAAGCCATAACTCAGACATGCTCACACAGATCTCATTCAGAGTTGGTATTAGGACAGTGTTCTATGGCATATATGTGCATATTCATTGTTGTCATGATACGATCCAATATGGCCGCCTGGCAGCCATTTTGTTTGTGAATTTTCATGTCCAAAGCCATAACTTAGACATGCTTGAACAGATCTCATTTAAAGTTGGTATTAGGACAGTGTTCTATGACATACATGTGCATATCCATTTTCATTGTGATACAATCCAATATGGCTGCCTGGCAGCCATTTTGTTTGCAAATTTTCCATGTCCAAAGCCATAACTCAGACATGCTTGAACAGATCTCATTCGAAGTTGGTATTAGGACAGTGTTCTATGACATACATGTGCATATCCATTTTCGTCATGATACGATCCAATATGGCTGCCTGGCAGCCATTTTGTTTGTGAATTTTCCATGTCCAAAGCCATAACTCAGACATGCTTGAACAGATCTCATTCAGAGTTGGTATTAGGACAGTGTTCTATGACATACATTTGCATATCCATTTTCATATTGATATGATCCCCCATACCCGAACAATCCTTTCTTGTTGTAGGCATGTTCCATGTCCGACAAGCAGACACAGCATATCTAAGTCTGTTTGATTTAGGTTCACAAGTGTTGTTGCGTGATCAGAGTAGTGCTAATTCCTTAAAACCCAATCATAGCGGGGACTATGTCATTCTCAATGGCTTGTTGTTCAATATTTCACTATTTACATTGAAAAAGGACACGTAAGAGTTTTTGTTACACATGAGTTTTTGTTAATAACCCTTTCTGGAAATTTTTGGAAGAAGTTTAATAATGACCGCAAGTAGCTATGGTTTAAATCTATGAATTGAAAACATAAAAGATTTTGTTAAAACTAATATAGAATAGTTTAGCTGTTAGATTTTCTGACAACTAACATTTGAAGCATACATTTTTGTTTTTATTTTCATTTTATCAATATTCTTACCTCACTTTGGTTTATTTTGTTGTTTATTCCTGTATATGTTTTTTACTCATCTTTTTTGTAGTGTGTGTATTTTAATTTTTCTTAGTGCTGCTCCTAATACTCTTAGTGAGCCCCTGATACAAAAGGGATGCAATAAATAAATAAATAAATACATACATACATACATACATACATACATACATACATACATACATACATACATACATAGACACATAAATAAACATGCCACAAATATTGCTGTTAGAGCAGAAGTAGGCAGTTATCCAGTTATTGTAAAAGTTTGTGTTCAAGTGTTAAAATTCTGGAAAAGAATAAAAATACCGCCAATGGCGTTGTAGCACAACTGTACAGTTTTAAATGTTTATCCATATGCTAGTCCATGCTAACAATAGGTGTTCATTTGCTGAATAACTATCCAGTTGCCTATCCAACCATGTTGCTATCTTTACGATAAATGCTATCATTTGGCTGTTGCTATGGGCGTGGTCATGTTGTTAGATATATTTGCATACATTTATGTATGTTTTTGTTCACTTGTGTATGAATTCCTGATATTGTCTTTGCAATACACGTGATCATTTGGCTGTTGCTATGGGCATGGTCTTGTTGCTAGGCAAATTTAAATACATTTTTTGAATGTTTATTCAATTGTCTATTAAACCCCATTGTTATCTTTGTGAAATACACCACCGTTTGGCTGTTGCTATGGGCGTGGTCATGGTTACTAGGGTATTTGCATAAATTTTTTGAATGTTTATTCATTTGTCTATTAAACCCCATTGTTATCTTTGTGAAATACACCACCGTTTGGCTGTTGCCATGGGCGTGGTCATGGTTACTAGGGTATTTGTATACATTTTTTGAATATTTATTAATTTGTCTTTCTATTCCTGTTGTTATCTTTGCAAAATACGTGATTATTTGGCTGTTGCTATGGGTGTGGTCTTGTTGCTATGCAAATTTACATACATTTTTTGAATGTTTATTCAATTGTCTATTAAACCCTGTTGTTATCTTTGTGAAATACACCACTGTTTGGCTGTTGCTATGGGCGTGGTCATGGTTGCTAGGGTATTTGCACACATTTTTTGAATGTTTACTCGCTTGCCTACCAGATGTTGATGTTATTTGACCAAAATATACTGCCATTTGGTTGTTGCTAAAGGGCGTGGTCATGGTCGCTAGGGCCAATTTTGTCAAAATATTTTGAAGAAAATCTGCAGAATAACAGTTTCAGAAACATCTCGCCAAGTTTCAGACTCATTGACCAAGTACTTTTTGAGATATAAGTTTTTGACCAAAAATGAACATTCTTACACCTAATTTGCATATCACTCATGGAATCATTGTATGCTTAATATATCTTCGTCCATACATCCCTAGATGCATCCCCATCAAATTTCAGCCCAATCTGCTCAGTAGTTTTGGAATTATAGATTTTTAACCAAAAAGACACATTTTTAGCCCTAATTTGCATATCACTGATGGAATCATCATGTCATGAACAAATCTTACTTTACACCCCTAAAGAATCTTCCCACCAAATTTTGCACCAATCTGCCCAGTAGTTTCTGAGTTTAAGTTTTTTGACCAAAAATAACATTTTTTGACCCAAATCACACACCTGTGATGCGATCATTTTGATTTGAACAATTTCCCAACTAGTCACCCGAGGTAATGGACCCACCAAATATCATGGCAATCGGTTCAGCAGTCTTTGACTTTAAGTTGTTTACACACACATACACACACACACACACAGACAGACAGACAGACAGACACTGAGCGATCCCTATAGCACTACTGAACCTCAGTTCAGTTGTGCTAAAAATCATGTTTTTTTACCCAAATCAATGATCACCCTCGTGCTGCAATCATTTTCATTTCAAACTTAGTAAAATTTCCACCAAGAAAGAAAGGGCATATTTACCAGTCTTATTTACATAACCTATTGTAATAACTGGATTTAGAATGTGCATATGAACTTTGCCCAGCGATTATATAACGTTACCTAACACATCCCCTCATGGTGTTCACTGAGAACAAAGAAGATTTTGAAGGAAAATCACATTTTTTGACCCAAATCACACACCTGTGATGCGATCATTTTGATTTGAACAATTTCCCAACTAGACACCCAAGGTAATGGACCCACCAAATATCATGGCAATCAGTTCAGCAGTTTTTGACTTTAAGTTGTTTACACACATACACACACACACACAGACAGACAGACAGACACTTTGCCATGCCTATAGCACTACTGAACCTTCAGTTCAGTTGTGCTAAAAAGTAAAGATTGTGATCAACTAGTTCACTATGCTTTCATCACAGAAAAAAATAGCAAATTTAATACATGGTCAACTTTCAGTGAGAAAATATTACATGTAACTGAAGCTAGTGATGACATCAATGATGTTCAAACATTTGAAAGTAAACTAAATCAAATATATCTGAATAACATTTGGGTACCAAATCTTCACAAATTAAATAATAACAAATTGCACACTTACAACAAATTTAAATTTACCTATGATTTGAACCATATCTAGACTTAGTGGATAATGCCAGTCACAGAATTAACATCACTGAATTCAGAAATATCAGCAAATAATTACCTATTGAAAAATTAAGATACATTGGCGTACCTCCAGAGCAAAGATTTTGTAATATGTGTGGCAATACAGTCTGTTGGCAATGAAATTCATGCTTTACTAGAATGTAAAAAAAACATTCAATAAATAAAGCTAGAATCAATCAGTTATCAGTCTACGATGAAACTATATCAAAACTAACAAATATTGATGCATTCCATTAACTAATGAGAACTAAGGATGGGTTTATTGCCAACAGTATGGGTAAGTTCATTAAAACTATTACTCAAATTTATAGTTTAACTTTTTTGAAATTATTAGTAGTTTAGTGTTATTTTATTGTTGTGTAGTTACATTGTATCTGTATATCATTGACCATAAATTATGTTCTTGAATGATGTAATTTTATGTTAAATAAAATATACTCCACTCTACTCTACTCTACATACATGTACATACATACATACATACATACATATTTTATCTATTTATTTATTTATTAAGCCGAGTACACAAGAAGTGACATTGGCAAGGAAATATACCAAGAGAAACACATGTTTACAATGTCTTGAAAATATTAAGTACATCATTGAGAAATCTAGCTGTGACACTTGCTAGAGTATCATCTACAAATGAAAAAATGTACTTAAATAGAGAATGATTATTAAATTTAAGTAACTGCGACTGTAAACAAAATAAAATGTCTAAGTATTCATCTCTTAACTTCTTAATTTTTTCATTTTTACAGTAATGCACAGTGAAATTCATATCCAATACTCGAACTACACAAGGTGCATAATCTCTGTTTCCTTTCAATGTTCTTGTAACGGCCAGTTTCAATTGGCAATATATGGTTTGAAATCCTTAATTTTGTAACAGCTATTCTATCAAAAGTGTTTCTAACAACAGATAAATATTTTTCACGTTGAAAAGTTAACTTAATTTTTGAATAAACATGAAGTTTGTTGTTACTTGCCAATGATTGCTTCCACATGTCAATAAATTTTGATTTCAAAGAATCTTTAACTTTCCTTAATATAGTAGACAATTTATAATTCTCACCAACTATAAAATGGGAACAGTTACAAAATGAAAATACTGAATGAACAAAATCAAGATATATGGACTGGTGATTTTCATGCAACCTCATTTCTAATTTGTATGCATAATTAAGTAAAGATGCCTTTTTAACTTGTTTTAACCGAAACCATTATTTGACAACATTTTCAATAACAGTAATTAATAATGGAAAACGACCTAATTCACCTAAACATGCATGAATACATGATGTTTTGATAACTCCAAGCATACATCTGCATGCTTTTATGTGTTTTGATTCAATATCATTCATCACAGGCTTAAGAAAGATTCATTGAATTTGCCAACGTCAACTCTACGGAATATGTAGGCACCCCAAACATACATACGTACGTACGTACATACATGCCTACCTACCTACGTACGTACCTACCTACCTACATACATACATATTATATTATATTATATTATATTATAGTAAAGATAAGATAAGCCACGATCTGTCACTTAACTTGTTTTGCTATAAATACAGCATCATTCCTGAATATTAGCATGGTGACACATAAGCCTAACTGTACCTATCGCGGTGGATTTCTTGTATACGACATCGGGCCCCTTGGAGAATTTCTGCCTCTTTCACGACACCTGCTTTATTTACCCCTACATGGCCCTTTGTCCTTGTACTCAGTTGTACTTGATGCATGCGCATTTTCGCGGGAAATGTCATGAAATACGTTCGCTTGATTGTATGCAGTTCAATAACCACGTTATTTTAACATTTACTCTCCTACTGTACGTTAATTGATTGAAAGAAAAAACCCAGCGATTATATAACACAATAGCTGTTAAATATATTCGAAGTTGTAATTATATTTATGAACGTGTTCGGATGCTATATTTTTATAATTTCTAAATTTGTTTCGCCTAATTTTAAATATATATCATCGCTGCCGTATGGGTACTACAAACAAACGGAAGAGCTAAGAGCAGCATGTAGTACCATTTTGTTTACGCGGATGCTCAAACAATTCCTGTGATGTGTAATGCGTTCAATAATTGTATTCCTACACAAATTGTCACAGAGCTATCCTCCTATATGCGAAGTTTTTATCTACAAACTTACTCCAATGTATGGTTATTTATGGCGCACCAACCTCCAGACCTCCGATCGTGGCTAACACTCTTTCTCTTGATTGTATTACCTATAGGTAAGTGTGTACATTTCGTGTTGATATACCGAATTGGAGAGATGTGACGAGTTTGTGACCTCCGGTCCAATGGCGAAATAGACTGAGTTCTAGTTCGATGGTTGTTTGTCGAGAAATTTACTGTGACATTGGAAGTGTTATGACCTGCAAATGCCCCCGCGAATCAATTATCAGAGCCGAGTTTGTGTCATATGTGATGTTTGTTTTGGAAGGTATCGATCATGCAAGTCAATCTTTGGAATTGGTGTTATGGGAATTCGGTTAACTGAGGACACGGTGAGCGGCCATGATGGGGTCCAAATTCAAGTTCAGGGAGGGGACGCGTATCGTGATATCGCATTGTAATTTGTACACTGAAAAATTAGTATTGTCAGTGATTTAGCTGTGCTAACCAAAACCAAGGACCGAAATTTTGACTATGGACGATCTGATGACCGTAGCGTAGATGTATAATGTTTTCATAGATAATGTCGGAACTGGGTTACAGAATGGACATGTCACCATTGCATTGCATGCATTACCATTGGATTATGATCGTAGCGGGACTGTACTGTAAACAACTACCAACACGCGGTGTACAAAACGCGTTCTGTCATTGTGACATGAACGATGATCGCATTTGTTTTCCGATCATCCGTCATCCCAGTTTTCTACAACTTAGCACGACGAATTTGTCACAATAAACGATTAATACGTTGTAAAATATTTATAGGTATATTTTCATCTGAAAATCAGATCGCAACACAGAAGCTGTATAATACTACGCTAGTTTATTATGATGAGTGACCGCTGAAGGAGATGGCCCACATCCAGAGGTCCCAACCTTCTCTTGATTCAATGACAGCGGAATATCTGCGTGAGCGTGCTCTCATAAACATTTATAAACGTTTGTACTACAAGTATGTGATATATCTAACTCGAATGCGGTGTTTCGGTCTACGCTGCCAGTAGCATTACAAATAACAGGTTATCCAGTTGGTGGGGTAATTTGATAAAAAATGTAAGCGATATGCGTCGTACTGCGAGGACCGTATGGAAGGGACCTTTATTCTGGGTAAATTCTCATATGTGTCAATCTCGGTTAAAAATAAAATAATAACAAGCACTCTGCAAGAATTTACCTTCCGTGTAGTGAGAGTGAAATGTTTTATCAATTCAACGCTTTATTGGCAACGTTGATGTAACTTGATGCAGTACAATTATGTGGGTTTGTAGTTGTTGTCAAAATACAAGTTGAGGCACTGAATATATTGACTGTCCTGACAATTTAGTGCATTTCGACTGATGACACCTAGGAAAGCAACAAAAGGCTTCAGTAATGAAATGATGTTTTGGAGTACAGTTACGGTATTACTTATGTTTATACGTCACCTGTCACCAATCTTGCATTCTGATTGGTCGAGAGCCCTGCAGATACACAGGCGTATTTTTCACCAACAGCCGTATTTTTGCTTGTTGTATCACGTGATCACTGCATGTCCCCTTGTAAACAAATCTAGCAGACAACTAGAGATCGAGCTATAACCAGCATTTCCAATGCCAAATTTGTGGTCAATCGAACAAAATGTCAACGTTGTATACATTGTAACAAGTCTTTGAACTGTACTTTTCATGTCACAGGGAAATAGTCAAAAATTCCACACACAACCGTGAAAGTCCAGTGATGGCGAACGCACAGGTCGTCACGCGATCGTAAACATGAATTCCTAAATTTATGAAGGATATCAAAATTACCACCACAGAGGGTGCAGTTTTTGCTTAACTAGAACAACAAAGCACATCACGAACATTTATGTACATTTAATGGAATACAGTACGCAAAACAAAGACACACTCATTTTTCAGCTGATGGTTATAAGTTTGAATATATCGCTGAGTGATATGCAAATAGTAAACATTACGTCATACTACTGAGCAAACGCGCACTCTGATTGGATGGTAAAGTTAAGGCTGACATGTAAACAACCGCATTGCAGTTATCAGAGAGGTGCATGATACTACGCTCAACAGTATAACGCGGAAGTGATTTTATTTTAAAATGAAACAGCATTTTTAGACATTCAAAAATGAATTCATAGTCGCAGGTGACGTATAAGTATGTTATTTGCCAAATACTGTTCCACATCTTGCTGCTCGAGGTAATTTTTCTGGTATAACGGCTCGCCTCCGGCTCTCTGTTATACCAAAAAAATTACCTCTCGCAGCAAGATATGGAACAGTATTTGGCAAATAACATGTACATACATTTGCAAAACATAACTGTGCATTGACTTGTTTTGGTGTTTACAAATTACTGTTGACACCAACACTTTACTTTGCTATGCTCTGCTTATCACTGAAAAAAAATGACAATGTGTTTTGAAGCAAAAAAAACCTACAAAGAGTTGAATTTGAGAGTGAATGCAAACATTTGTTGAGTAATCCATTTTAGCACAACTGAACTGAGGTTCAGTAGTGCTATAGGGATCGCTCAGTGTCTGTCTGTCTGTCTGTTTGTCTGTGTGGATGTGTGTGTGTGGATGTGTGTGTGTAAACAATTTAAAGTCAAAAACCACTGAACCAATTGCCATGATATTTGGTGGGGCCATTACCTTGGGTGTCTAGTTGGGAAATTGTTAAAATCAAAATGATCTTACCACCGGTTTGTGATTTTGGTAAAAAAATGTGATTTTTGGTCAAAAAAACTTAAACTCAAAAACTACTGGGCAGATTGGGCTGAAATTTGGGTGAAACATTCTTTAGGTTGTTTTTACTAAGAATTGTTCATGATATGATGGTCCCATCAGTGATGTGCAAATTAGGGCTAAAAATGTGTCTTTTTGGTCAAAAATCTATAATTCCAAAACCACTAAGCAGATTGGGATGAAATTTAATGGGAATGCATTTAGGTATGTATGGACGAAGAAATGTTAAGCATACAATGATTCCATGAGTGATGTGCAAATTAGGTGTAAAAATGTTCAATTTTGGTCAAAAACTTATATCTCAAAACGTACCTGGTCAGTGAGTCTGAAACTTGGTGAGATGTTTCTGAAAGTGTTATTCTGCAGATTTTCTTCAAAACATGTTGACAAAATTGGTCCTAGCAACCATGACCATGCCCTTAGCAACAACCAAATGGCAGTATATTTTGGTTAAATAACAACATCTTCTGGTAGGCAAGTGAGTAAACATTTAAAAAATGTATGCAAATATCCCTAGCAACCATGACCACGCCCATAGTTAACAGCCAAACTGTTATGTATTTCACAAAGATAACAGGGATTAATAGACAATTGAATAAACATTCAAAAAATGTATGTAAATTTGCCTAGCAGCATGACCACGCCCATAGCAACAGCCAAATAATCACATATATTGCGAAGATAACAGGGATTAATAGACAATTGAATAAACATTCAAAAAATGTATGTAATTTTGCCTAGCAACATGACTGCCCATAGCAACAACCAAATAATCATGTATATTGCAAAGATAACAAATAGGAATTGGAAGATAAATGAATAAACATTCAAAAAATGTATGCAAATGTGCCTAGCAACAAGACCACACCCATAGCGACAGCCAAATGATCACATATATTGCGAAGATAACAGGGATTCATAGACAATTGAATAAATATTCAAAAAATATATGTAAATTTACCTAGCAACAAGACCACGCCCATAGCAACAGCGAAATGATCACGTATATTGCAAAGATAATACCAGGAATTCATACACAAGTGAACAAAAACATTCAAAATGTATACAAGTATATCTAGCAACATGGCTATGCCCATAGCAACAGCCAAATGATTGCGTATATTGCAAAGATAGCAACATGGTTGGATAGGCAACTGGATTCAGCAAGTGAACACCTACATGTATTGTTAGCATGGACTAGCATGTGGATAAACATGTTTAAAAATAATAATAATAATGTAATAATGTTCGGTTCTTATATAGCGCTTTCCCACACCGTGCTCAAAGCGCTTTACAATTATTACCCCTGGCTCGGATCAGAACGGCACAACGGCCCTTTAGTCTTCCTCAACTCCCCGGGGAGCATACAATCCATTGCAGCCATTTAAGCGCATAGGATTAAAGCCTTCACATTGCAACCTACATCCTACCAGGTCCCCAATTATACAGCTGGGTTGACTGAAGCACAGTCGTGGTTCAAATCTTGCCCAAGGACTTTAGCCACTCAGAAACAAACAGTAGGCAGCGACAGGGCTCGAACCTGCAACCTGTTGATTCCAAGCCAGTCACGCTAACCATTCACCCATCATGACTCCAAAACTGTACAGTTGTGCTCCAACGCCATTGGCGGTAATTTTTAATTAAAGGTTTGCATTTCATGGATATGCTCAAGCCCTGATCAATGAATGTTGGGTAAGAAAAGTTCAAAATTATTTGTTTTATCTCTATTCACCTTTTCAGGGATACTCAGCGCAGAGGAGTTAGAATTTACAAAAGAACCTCAAAATGTGATAGTTGTGAAGGACCAACCATTTATGTGGGACTGTTCAGCTGATGGGGCAGCACCAATCAATATAACATGGAGAAAAGATGGTGACTTTATTGAGAATAATCACCACCATCAAGTTCTCAGGAATGGTTCACTGTATTTTGTCACAGTGGAACACAAAAAGAGGAAAGTGTCAGACCAAGGGCTTTATGAGTGTGTGGCAGGGAATGACATTGGTGCCATAGTTAGCAGAGCTGAGCTTCATGTGGCAAGTAGGTACATTTGTATCTCACAATTTTGTTTGAAGATGATGATATTATAATAAATATAATGTGTATGTTGTGCAATGTGCAGAGTGTGATATGGTGCATGGGTAGATATATCCTGTCATGTACATTTGTGTACCTACATACTGTCCCTCACTTTATTTGGAATCATCTCCAAATGATGATTTTTAACACAACTGAACTGAGGTTCAGTAGTGCTATAGGGATCGCCCAGCTTCTGTGTGTGTGTGTGTGTGTGTGTGTGTGTGTGTGTGTACAACTTAAAGTCAAAAACCGCTGAACCGATTGCCATGATATTTGGTGGGTCCTTTACCTTGGGTGTCTAGTTGGGAAATTGTTCAAATCAAAATGATTGCATCACAGGTGTGTGATTTGGGTCAAAAAACTTAAACTCAGAAACTACCGGGCAGATTGGTGTGAAATTTGGTGGGAACATTCTTAAGGGTATGTAAAGTAAGATTTGTTCATGACATGATGATTTCATCAGTGATATGCAAATTAGGGCTAAAAATGTGTCTTTTTGGTTAAAAATCTATAATTCCAAAACTACTGAGCAGATTAGGTTGAAATTTAATGGGAATGCATCAAGGGATGTATGGACGAAGGAATATTAAGCATACAAAGATTCTGTGAGTGATGTGCAAATTAGGTGTAAAAATGTTCATTTTTGGTCAAAACTTATATCTCAAAAAGTACTTGGTCACCGAGTCTGAAACTTGGTGAGATGTTTCTGAAAGTGTTATTCTGCAGATTTTCTTCAAAACATTTTGACAAAATTGGCCATAGCAACCATGACCACGCCCTTAGCAACAACCAAATGGCAGTATATTTTGGTCAAATAACATCATCTGGTAGGCAAATGAGTAAACATTCAAAAAAAGTCTGCAAATACATTAGCAACCATGACCATGCCCATAGCAACAGCCAAACGGGTGTGTATTTCACAAAGATAACAGGGATTAATAGATAATTGAATAAACATTCAAAAAATGTATGTAAATTTGCCTAGCAACAAGACCACACCAATAGCAACAGCCAAATAATCATATATATTGCAAAGATAACAACAGGAATAGAAAGACAAATGAATAAACATTCAAAAAAATGTATGCAAATGTGCCTAGCAACAAGACCACGCCCATAGCAACAGCCAAATGATCACATATATTGCAAAGATAACATGGTTGGATAGGCAACTGGATAGTCATTCAGCAAATGAACACTTATTGTTAGCATGGACTACCATATAGATAAACATTTTCAAAAACTGTACAGTTGTGCTACAACGCTATTGGCGGTATTTTTTTCTCTTAACCTTAAGATATACTCTATCTGTTACATTTGACAGCAAGTTAAACCACAAGTGTTGTAACTTTGTATAAATTTTCTTTTCATGGTATCCTGCATATTTCATTCCATGTTGTACAATTTAATCGAAAACTGTCTATTTTCAATGTTGGTGTAAAAATATTACCCAGTCTGCACTTAGCTGCAATAATTGTAATTTTGTTTTTATTTACAATACTTTCAATTCTTTTTGATATTTTGTTTATGTGAGTGAACATTTTTTGTTTTACTTTTTATTTTTTTTACGGGGTTTGCAAATAAAAACAAAGCTACAATTCTTTTATTGAACCGGGCCAATCTAAAATCTCTCGTCAATTATTTCCATGGTTTTCTTACCATAATTCAATAAAAATTGTCAGTTCCCCAGCTTCAATTATTGTTGCAATTGCAAATTCACTATGTAAGTACTTGAATCTATTCATTTTCTGTTCTAAACGGCAATAAATACTCTGAACTGCTACATTATTATATAGTCCTTCTTGACGGCCATCACGATATAATTCTAGTATATGGAGCATGCGCAGTATTAGTCAGTATGGCTGCCGAATTAAAAATTTTAGCTGTAACCTTGAGAATATAGTACGATATCCACTTGAAAATAACATTGAGGAAGCATGAATGTGATCGAGAGCGACACATTTATACCGATAGACTAAGACATAGGATATGCTTGACTTTAAAGAGGAGATAGATATTGTCTAAAAGTTTTCCTGTCCTCACATGCAGTTGAACAAGTTCAAAATTGGCTTAGTTGATTCTATATACCCATACTTTTCCATATTTTTGTTTTCAAATTGGATTTGTAAACTGATGATTCCTAAGTGATGACGTAACGTGTAAGTGTCCAATCCCCACTGTTGTCTGTACTTAATTGCTATTCATCAAGTCATAAAATTCATCAGTATTGAGTGGTTGATGAGGTGGTTTCATAACACCCATTGTACTCCCAGAAACAGTTCAGTGTGCTGTGTGTAAATCAATGGAAATATTTGTAATGGCACCACATGGTGAATGTGAGGCTTTATCTCTGTAAATTTAATGCTAATATAGTGAGGGGTCTTCAACATCACAAATTAAACCATATAAGTTGTGGAATAGCCAGTCAGATTTTCGACTGCATTATGCAAAATCTTATGTATATGTATAGTATGATTGAGAAAACCATTTGTAAGTTTGTGTAATTGTCACATAGTTTGTAAAAAACAGTACTGATGTGTATTGGCTTATGTGAATCTACTGGAATTGCCAGCAAACCACCAATCCAAATGGTATGTGTCATTATTTTGACAGCCACCTTGTATATCAATGAGAATTCAGTTATCAGTATCACTGTCAACCATTTGTGCAAAGGATTGAAACATATTTTCACTTCACTGTTTTAAAAAGTGTTATATAATATGAACATAATCTTTCACTGACTCATACTACATGTATTTCACCTGTCTTGTTTTACAACATTCATTCCAGCAGCTCCACAGATCTATAATGTTGATATCTTTGTTTGCTCTAGAGTGGTTTGTCTTTCCTGTTGTATTTAATAATGATTCAGTTAGCAGGAGTTAAAGATTATGGTGGTCTGAGGTCCCAGACTACATGTAGTGCAATTTCCCCGTCGGATTAGTAGTTTTAAAACCATGCTAGTCAGTCAGACTAGTGAAAATTGCTGTGAAAACCCATTAAAATTTTATCATGAGTACATACATTTGTATTACTGCTGGCCGGGAAGCTAGACAATGTTTCTTCACAACAATAACTGCCAGAACCATGACATGCTAGTGTGTGTGGACATTTCTTTATGGTTAATGTACACTGTGGACTGCAGGTACGTATGTCAGTACATAAGTACGTACGTGAAGTATGTTGTCATGTCAAGTTTTTGACCGATAAATTTTAATGGAAGCGTAAAAAAATATACCTATTCTCAAAGAATAATTATTCTGTTTTGGTTACAGTTGTAAATGATCTATTTTAGATGTGATTTGCGGTGTAAACATTGTCAAAATACGAGTAAGGCCGCCATTTTGCAATACCCCACTTGAGCGATGACATACATGTATTGTATAATTCATAACTGCAAATTCAACACATTACACACCGTATTTCTGACTTACATGCACATTAGCCACCCCCATAATTTTTTCATCTGTGAAAAACACCAAACACACAAATGTCCTATGAGCTTGGGCCAATCATGTCTAAGAACACACAAATGTCCTATGAGCCTGGGCCAATCATGTCTAAGAACACACAAATGTCCTATGAGCCTGGGCCAATCATGTCTAAGAACACACAAATGTCCTATGAGCCTGGGCCAATCATGTCTAAGAACACACAAATGTCCTATGAGCCTGGGCCAATCATGTCTAAGAACACACAAATGTCCTATGAGCCTGGGCCAATCATGTTTAAGAACACACAAATGTCCTGTGAGCCTGGGCCAATCATGTCTAAGAACATACAAATGTCCTGTGAGCATGATAAATGTTTATCTTACAGACACTGACCATGTATGTCTCAAACAAGGATTGTTAGCATTGCCAGTGGTATAAATTTCAAAATCATTTCTGAGAATCATTCTGAATGATTTTACATTGTGTTATTAATTTATGTGTGTTTGTAAATGCAGTTGGGTTACATGTATCTTTTTTTAAAAACAAAACAAACCCGACACAATTGAACATTGTTGGCCACATGATTGGTTTGGTTCTGCTCAGAAGAAAGAAATGATGTCATTAAGGTAAACAATTTAAAATAGGAATTTAAAACACTATTCTAAAGGTCATGATATATAAGTCCTACTGTATGCTCGCTCTTACCAGGAAGGTAGATACAAATTAAGATGCCAGTATTTCCTCAAATGGTATTTCCCCAAATTTGCATACATTCAAAAAGTGTATGCAAATATGTCTAGCAACATGACCACTCCCATAACAACAGCCAAATGATTGTGTATAGATTGCAAAGATAACAACAGGTTTGGATAGGCAACTGGATAGTCATTCAGCAAATGAACACCTACATGTATACCTAACATAGATCAGCAAGTAGGTAAACATTTTTAAAAACTGTATATAGTTGTGCTATAACACCATTGTGCCATTTTGTAATATAGTGGCCTTGATGTCACAAACTATCGTGAGTTTTTGGAGTCCTCAGTAGTAAAGTATAGTAAGTCTCATGTTTCAAAGATTTCAGACAGACATGATGCATACATGTAGCTGTACACAAACTTTGAGTGTTTAAAAAGTTTATTTTATCTGTGGACATTTAGATTGAAATAATTTCAGCTTTCCTAAGGAAAATAATACAAATCACTGGTTGAAAAAATCTTAAGTTATGAGTTTCTTACTGGTGCTAATAGTTTGGAGTGAGTAATAAATTGGGGTTTAACTTTCCTTTGGCCATATGTATTACTTGTCTGTTATTATGATGTACTTTGATTTTATCATTAAGTTACTCATGAATATTAATTATTTAGTTTTGTAAATTTATGCTAATGAACCACTAAACAAATCCTGTGGAGAACCCTGTAATATATGCAGGAAGCTACAAATTCATACAATGTCTGTAACAGCTAGAAAATGTAAAACAAAACTGCATAGTGGCAGAGCTGAACAACAGAACCATTTCTACACATTACAAAAAAACCCAAACCAACAACAATGGAGCTATTCTGACCGATAGGTCACTTGTTGAAAGTGATCAACTGGCAACAACGTTTCATGCTTCACATACTTCTTTCATTGCTAAAGTAACCCACTAAGAAACTAATTTCAAAGTTATTGAATGTTAGGCAAGGTACTCACTGAGAAACTAATTTCAAAGTTGGGAGATGTAGGTGAGGTAGTCACTAAGAAACTAATTTCAAAGTTGGGGAGATGTAGGCAAGGTACCCACTGAGAAACTAATTTCAAAGTTGGGAGATGTAGGTGAGGTAGTCACTAAGAAACTAATTTCAAAGTTGGGGAGATGTAGGCAAGGTACCCACTGAGAAACTAATTTCAAAGTTGGGAGATGTAGGTGAGGTAGTCACTAAGAAACTAATTTCAAAGTTGGGGAGATGTAGGCAAGGTACCCACTGAGAAACTAATTTCAAAGTTGGGAGATGTAGGTGAGGTAGTCACTAAGAAACTAATTTCAAAGTTGGGGAGATGTAGGCAAGGTACCCACTAAGAAACTAATTTCAAAGTTGGGAGATGTAGGCGAGGTAGTCACTAAGAAACTAATTTCAAAGTTGGGAGATGTACATGTAGGTGAGGTACTCACCAGTCTGAACGGAGCTAGCCATTTCCCATATATCACCCAAGTTTTCAGCCTCGTTTTGGATGAGAAATTTGATGAGATTAAAAATGGCGGCTGTCTTGGCAGTAGAAGGTCTGATAGGAAATTAAACTAGTGGTTTCTCTTGTTAACAATCAAAATTACTTATATGAATGTAGCGGTTAGGTAATGTACAACTTAGAAATTGGTTTGATAGTGGTAGATTCTCATGGCTTGTATATGTAGTGCCTTAGGCATGTGATTACATGCCACAGGAGCAGAAAACTCCCGAGGAAAACTATCACAGATATCGCAGTTTAACGCTCATGGATTTAGGTCGTAAGGAAAGAAATATGTGTAAAATGATAATTTGAACAATATTAGGTTAAGACTTTCTTACCCCGCAGAGTCACAGTTCCGTTTCTGTTATTGTCCAGTGCGTACAATTTCTACAATCACGTCTCACTGAAAAAATAATATATTCTACGTACAGTGTCAGTGGTACAGACTACCATTATTTTACACAGTGCACAGTATTTTTCTCATAATTTAGTTTGCATGCAATAATCACACTTATTTTACATTGTGTACAATTTTCTATGTTTTTCTCAAAATAATTTAGTTTGCATGCAATAATCATACTACCATTACTTTACATTGTGCACATTTTTCTATGTTTTTCTCACAAATAGTTTAGTTTGATGCACAATTATTTTACACAGTGCACAGTTTTTGATGTTTTTCTCACGTAATTTAGCTTGCATGCAATAATCACACTTATTTTACATTGTGTACAATTTTCTGTTTTTCTCAAAATAATGTAGTTTGCATGCAATAATCACATACACCATTACTTTACATTGTGCACATTTTTAGTCCCCGCCGGACGAAGTTGGTATTAGGACAGTGTTCTATGACATACATGTGCATATCCATTTTCATCTTGATACGATCCAATATGGCCGCCTGGCAGCCATTTTGTTTGCGAATTTTTCATGTCCAAAGCCATAACTCAGACATGCTTGAACAGATCTCATTCAAAGTTGGTATTAGGACAGTGTTCTATGACATACATGTGCATATCCATTTGTTGTCATGATACGATCCAATATGGCCGCCTAGCAGCCATTTAGTTTGCGAATTTTCCATGTCCAAAGCCATAACTCAGACATGCTTGAACAGATCTCATTCAAAATTGGTATTAGGACAGTGTTCTATGACATACATGTGCATATCCATTTTTATCGTGATACAATCCTTATACCTGCCTGGCAGCCATTTTGTTAGCGAATTTTCCATGTCCAAAGGCATAACTCAGACATGCTTGAACACATCTCATTCAAAGTTGGTATTAGGACAGTGTTCTATGACATACATGTGCATATCCATTTTCTTCGTGATACGATCCCCCATACCCGACCCATCCTTCATTGTTGTAGGCATGTTCCATGTCCAACAAGCAGACACAACATATCTAAGTCTGTTTGATTTAGGTTCACAAGTGTTTTTGCGTGATCAGAGTAGTGATAATTCCTTAAAACCCAATCATAGCGGGGACTATGTCATTCTCAATGACTTGTTCTCTGTTTTTCTCACAAATAGTTTAGTTTGCATGCACAATTATTTTACACAGTGCACGATTTGTTATGTTTTTCTAAAATAATTGAGCTTGCATGCTATAATCACACTACCATTATATATGAGGGGGAATGGGGCTCTGAACGTGGACAATGTTTCATTTTGTTGTAGCCTCTTCACCTGTTTCTTGGTGAAGAATTTCACTATTTTGAAATTCTTTTTTATTACTCCATGTTCTTATGTATCTAATTGTTTGACCCTTAATGAACCCTTTAAAAAATAAGTCTTGGTGGCATGATTGCCTATGTAAATACTGGAGTATGTCTGTTGGTTTAACATGAGTTTTAAAATCCAACACTTTGTGTTACCATCATGGCAAAAAATGACAACAGAACAAAATAGAACACAGCATGTGTATATGAATGGAGTTCTCGGGACATCACAGATTTTTGTATGACCAGGATTCTGCAAGAAAGAGAGAAAAAATAAATTTAGATTGGAAAGCACCCTCAAGAAACAATTCAAAATACTATGGAAATGTTAAAACTGGTATTAGCACTCCTTTTTATTTTAGGGCAAACTTTATCCTTTGAAAATTCAGCAACAGATCATCAGGACACAAAAACCTGAAAACCTGGCCGCCATCAATAAAATGAAATTCACCGAGTTGTTTCACTGTTCATCACCAAAATGATACATGAGAAATATATACAAGTGGTGACCAACAAGTCACAAATATGAAGTACTTGGATTTAGAAGAAACTGAATAAACAAAGTATTAAAGAAAGAATGGTCACTACTTCTCGAGTATAACCAGAAACTTTGAAAGAACAATTTGAGAGAGCTCCAAAGTGAACAAGGGTCACACTTTTCCAATAACTATAGCTTATCACCAGAGCATGCACCATATCACCACTTTATGCACCATATCACCATTTTATGCACCAAATCACCATTTTATGCACCAAATCACCACTTTATGCACCAAATCACTACTTTATGCACCAAATCACTACTTTATGCACCATATCACCATTTTATGCACCAAATCACCATTTTATGCACCAAATCACCACTTTATGCACCAAATCACTACTTTATGCACCAAATCACTACTTTATGCACCATATCACCATTTTATGCACCAAATCACCACTTTATGCACCAAATCACTACTTTATGCACCAAATCACCAGAGCATGCACCATATCACTACTTTATGCACCATATCACCACTTTATGCACCATATCACCATTTTATGCACCAAATCACCACTTTATGCACCAAATCACCACTTTATGCACCAAATCACCACTTTATGCACCAAATCACCACTTTATGCACCAAAGCATGAACCCATAATTACAGATTTAACAGTCAAAAATAGAGAAATTTAACTTGTAATCATCAATATTTACTGACTCCAAGATGACTGTGGTTGGATATTTGAACCAAGTAGTTTGGGTTCCTATGTCCGCTGGCTTCCTTATCGGTATCAAGAAAAAGTTGACAAGCACGGTGTCATTTAGAAGAAATAAGAATGGCTTAACAAACAACTCAGAAAAGTGAAATGTCTAGTCAAAATAAACGACATAAAGCATTCAACTGTCTAATAAAACAAAGTAATGGTCACAATTTTCCTAGTATTGACCTCGGCAAAACAGACTGACAAGACACTCAGAATTATGGAGCGACAGAACATGTGACGAATACACTAGTTGCTATATACAGAATATATAGCAAACTTACAGTTGATCATGATGTGAAAGCAGGGGTGAACAAATCATTTTGTAAACTGGTGGTCCCCGGACCAGTGCCTTAAAAAATCCATTGGTCCTGCTGAAAGAATTAGTGGTACAAGGTAAAATTTGTGTGGTTCGCCCCAAAACATCTCTAGTCCCGGACCCAGGACCAGTGGATTTGTTCACCCCTGAAAGGGAACGAAATATCACAGTCTAAAGTCCGTAACAGCTGTACAAATATAACCATAAAACAGCTGATTACAAGAACGTAAACCAAACTTGTGAAGTCAAATTTATAAAATTTTCTATAAGCTGTAAAACCCAGAAAAGAGCAAGAAAGAAATGAAATAAAGCTGTCAACATGCAATGACAGTAGAACAAAGACAATAGAATCGATCTGAAAGTATGCACAGGACGATGACAAAATACGACGTCTAGGCTGTCATAACCTACCCAAACGTACATGAACAGCTGTGTAAGCAATGGGAACGTACCATGTCAACGTCAATACGGAGAATAGCTTTGATCCGAGGAAAATCGACCATTAACTACAGTCACCTTTTCTAACAAGTAATAATAGAAACAAGGTGGTTTGTATAAACCACTTTGACTTGGGTAAATTCGGATATCTGACGCAACCTTAAAGGCAGATGTCCACTATATAAAGAGGATTATGGGTAATGTATGCATATGCAGGAAATTCAAACTGCAGGAGCACTGACTTTGCCCTCATATCTTCATCCCATTTTGCACTGAAAAAGTTTCACATGGCTCTCATATTTCATATATACTGTTTGTAAATATATAGTGATGCAGCATGAGTAGAAATAACTGACGTTAACTAAGTTTGGTAGTCAATATAGCAGGTTTACCCTCAAACTGACACAAAATTTGTTTCAAAATTGTCTAGTAAAAACCGTTGGCCCAGCTGTCAATTAGGCTTACAAGTTACACAAAGCATGATAAGACACTGTGAATGGTGCAAATAAACAACGTGCGAAATGCCAAATACCGAATGGAAACAATACAAGTGAACAAAAGAGTCTGTGTGCACTCTATTAGCCCGATATTTTGCCTAAAATCAAGCTCACATTCTCAGTTTGATCGATGTACGTTCTGGGTTGCTACACTTAGTAAAATCACAATTTCATACAACTTTTTGTGTGCGCGACAAGTGTTTTCTGTCAAGTAGTTGTGTCGTTGACGTACCTATACCTAGTAGGCAGTGATGTAGATAATAGCCGGTTACCTACTGGTCACAACGCCCAGCTATAACTTATAAGTATAACCACAACAGTTTAGTTGTGGGACCGGCTTAGGAAAGTACTAAAAGTAAAACCTGACGATCATTGAAAAAAATTCTAAGGTCGGAAAATAAAATATGAGTTGCCCAGAAGTACTAATAGCAAGTAAAAATATCCAGAGTATAAAAAATAAGAGAAATAAATTCATAATTATTTGGAAAACATTTGACGATTACGTGGTAAAACAAGACTGGCCACGCTATCGCGAGCGAAAGCCTTCGAACTAGTTTCACAGGGACGTTGAAGGAAGCGCGAAGTGAAGTGTGAGGTGAATGTGACGTCTCATGATGTATGATGCAAAGACACGACGTTTACGAGTAGAACTAAATGTTTTCTAAACTTCAGTGGAAAGAAATTTTGTCGATCGGACACTGACTATTTTCAAATTCTTAAAACATCTGAGAAAAATGAAGAGAGGAAGCAAAATGTGGTACTGACAGAGAAGCAAGTAACATACGGAACATGTACAGGAGGAGAGGCACATCATGTGGTGCAAACTGGACAATGATCGTGTATGTCACGTATAACTTGGCATCAGATGTAGCTAACCAAATATTCTTGGAAAGCAGCCTTTCTTGTAAATTGGAATTGGAAATTGTCAGAAACCTGAGGATTTTATGACTGAATATGTTTCGATCAAGAATTCCCATACTTTCAGTTAAATTTTCTGATGACCCCGAAGCAAGGCATTTTTGAAACATTTAGTGCAACATTTGATACTGATAAACGAGTGATATAATTCATAAACAAATCTAACGTTGGCAACTCTTTTATTTCTGTAATGATCCTCAAATTTCAAGGACAACTGTCTATGTTGTACACATAGATCACTGCCTAGTCTAGTTCCTATGCCTGCCGACTGTTCTTTACGATCTCTAGCTCTGTGTATGTTGTGGAGATGAACGTAACGCGAACTAACAAGACTACAAGTACAATCATGGAGGCATCATAAATATTTATTTCATTCAAATTTGAAAGTTGAGAAATCATATTAAATTCTTTCCAGATTTCTCAAAAATCATTTCCATATGTTTTGGCACTATCCAGCAATAATCCTCGTCATGTAAATGACATCGACTGACATCGTAGTCAAACATACACACGGAGACAGAGCGGAGACCAAACAAGAGTCCGTACGATGACATATGAGTCCCCATCACGATGTATGCATTTTTGCATTTGTTTTGAAATAGCTGGGGTGGTACTCGTACACATCGGGATAACTCGGAGAAGCACATGTTCGTGATTTTATTGACTGTTTTCTGAGATGGGACATTGGGTTTGGAAATACAAGTTTAATCAATCATAAAACAGCCAGATACTTTCAAAGAATTAGAACACGGAAGGAAAATAACGGGAACATCAATGACATTTCTACCAAACTTGAGATCACACGTAGCTAGCTACCTAGTGTAAAGTAAGTATGGAAGTGTAAAGCTTAGTCTGTTCTGGCCCGTGCGATACTTGTGAAGTTAATTTTGAAGTTTTCCCGATTATGTTGTCAAAACACGACCTACTTGTAATCTGTCATCTGTAAAAAAATTCTCATTTATCTAACGATTTTGGTGTGGTAATGATCGACCAAATGCCGACGCTAGTGTGTATGTGTGCAACTGTAATCTAGTACCTTGTACAAATGATACAAGTAAGTAAGTTAGCTCGTACCCAAGAATATCAGTTTACAATTTCAATTATACAAATTGTCACTGTGTAATAGTGTTTGGACTGTGTTAGAACAGGTTCCTCAAAACATAATTTTTCGGGTTATAATTTTTATGTGTAAGTTTATAGAAATACATGTTTCACCCAGACTGGGTGTCTGGCCATACGTACGCACCGGAAAAAAACGTAGCAGAAACACTGTCACTTGAAACAAGGGACTCTTCGGATTAGGCAAGAACTACATGTAACCAATATGTGTGAACAGCCACTAATATGTTGATAAACTACCTGAGTCGGATTTACCAAATGCTCCTCCTTGATAAACAAACGTATTCCGTTGCACATGCGCAAACCTACTTCCGTAGCGTGGGCACATAGCCTGGTTGCCATGTTGGCCATCTTAGATTCTGAAGGCCGCAGAAGAGATTGAAAATATGGGGTTCTTATGGATATTTACAGGGCTTGAAAAACTCCGAAACAAAGTTAAGGGGCTTGATCGACTACTAGACTGTCCAGGAAAGTGAACATTTTTACTTGAATCAAGGGCGCATGTATTTGCAGCAGCTAAATATACTGCTATACTGAGCGACCGTCAAGATCGGCCATAAAACAAGAAGTATGGCTCACATCTTCAAAAAAATTCATGACATAAACTTGCCTGTACGACACGAATATCCATGGACGTTCCAAGTAGTAGTATTCCTCTAGATGGGCAAAATTGATTGTAAAAAGTCTGTGAAAATTTGACTGTAACGGTCAATCATCTAGCGCCCTCACAACATTTATTTGAAAGAAATTCTCATTAACCCTTTCACCACCAATTCTCGCTATTGCGGGAATGCTCTAGGGCGCCCACCAATTCCCGCTATTGCGGGAACGCCAAAGGTCATTCACCTACCTCGCCGTTATGCCATTTAACAGCAGCTATTGCTGCAAAAATTGCTGCCATAACTAGTTCCACACATGCGTATTAGCCTTGTTTATCTACATAGTCATTTTGAAAGCATGACAGTGAACGGTATCTGGAGTACGATCCAAATGACGAGCGATCGTAATTTTTTGTGCATTTTTCGCTCATGAAATCGAATTTCAACATGGCGGAAGTAATGAACGACTCTCATAACATGGCCTACCATATAAATTATGTCACTATCTTTGGATATTTCGACAGAATTTTACTTGAAATACATCGTTGAATACAAGTATTTAGTTATGGGAACACATTGTACTTGTATGTAAGCATCAAATTCCCGCTAAGGCCGTGTGAGCTGCCGATGGCAGTTTACGGTTGAATTTTTGAATGTCGTTCAAATTTACGCAATCTTGTGACCGTGCCGACGCCCGTGCTAACGTTCTAGGGGTAATTTTGGGCTATATTGTGGATTATTTTAGTTTTATGTCTTTTTGTTATGGCTCAATAATGACTTGTATTTGTATTAGCTCAGTGTGTAGAGGTCAGTGGAGGGAAACGTACTCGTGATATGGGCGATTTTCCGATCAGATTTTTTACGCGAGTTTTTCAATGTAAAATTCAAATTTCAACATCACCAAAGCAAAATCTGTCTCCCTAACATCGTTTGCAATGTAAATAAATGTGCTGTTCATAGAAATTTCCACTAAATTTTGACTATGAATACGATGTTTTGTACAAGGAGATGGCTGAGTGAACTCGATGCAGCATATGGAAGGATCAGATTATCGCAACGTAACTTCAAAGTCCCGACTGCATATTTGCTTTCGTGGGTGAAAAGCGTCACGTTGGCGTCCCGATTCGGACTCGTAAACTACCAATTTGAGAGCATTTTTTTACTGATTTTGAGGATAAATTTGGTGATAATTTTTTGTTGTTCTGTCAAATAATGATATATAATTACACAAACTGATTTTTCAGAAGGTATTGGGGCGACGACTTCAGATATTTTTGTCCCTTTGATTGCCGGTGCGGGGCTGACTATTGCGTTCTAATTGGATTAGTGAGCCATTGATTATTTTCGTTCAAATTTATTACCACTAAAAATAACATTTTCTGACAAATTTTCGCCGATTTTGACCATTTAACCAGTATACAGAAGTTTTGTAGGAACATAAATGTTGGTATTTGAATTTTGTTTGTAATATAAATATTTTGTTTATTTGTGATATGTCAATAAATAAACAACCTATGTTTGTTAGTCCCCGCGGACGAAGTCCGGAACGGGGACTTAAGGATTGGGGTCTGTCTGTCCGTCCGTCCGTGCGTCCGTCTGTCTGTCTGTCCGTCCGCAGCCGTTTCTTGGAGATGCCTGGACCGATTTTTTTAGCACAACTGAACTGAGGTTCAGTAGTGCTATAGGGATCACCCGGCGTCTGTCTGTCTGTCTGTCTGTCTGTGTGTGTGTGTGTGTGTGTGTGTGTGTGTATGTGTGTAAACAACTTAAACTCAAAAACTGCTGAACCGATTGCCATGATATTTGGTGGGTCCGTTACCTTGGGTGTCTAGTTGGAAAATTGTTCAAATCAAAATGATCGCATCACAGATGTGTGATTTGGGTCAAAAAATGTGATTTTTGGTCAAAAAACTTAAACTCAGAAACTACTGGGCAGATTGGTGCGAAATTTGGTGGGAACATTCTTAAGGGGATGTAAAGTAAGATTTGTCCATGACGGGATGATTCCATCAGTGATAAGCATATTAGGGCTAAAAATGTGTCTTTTTGGTTAAAAATCTATAATTCCAAAACTACTGAGCAGATTTGGCTGAAATTTAATGGGAATGTATCTAGGGATGTATGGACAAAGAAATATTAAGCATACCATGATTCCATGAGTGATATGCAAATTAGGTGTAAAAATGTTCATTTTTTGTCAAAAACTTATATCTCAAAAAGTGTTTCTGCATGTTATTCTTCAAAACATTTTGACAAAATTGGCCCTAGCAACCATGACCACGCCCTTAGCAACAACCAAATGGCAGTATATTTTGGTCAAATCACAACATCATATGGTAGGCAAATGAATAAACATTCAAAAAATGTATGCAAATACCATAGCAACCATGACCACGCCCATAGCAACAGCCAAACGGTCGTGTATTTGACAAAGAAACAACAGGGATTAATAGACAATTGAATAAACGTTCAAAAAGTGTATGTAAATTTGCCTAGCAACAAGACCACGCCCATAGCAACAGCCAAATGATCACATATATTGCAAAGATAACAAAGGGGATTAATAGACCATTGAATAAACACTCCAAAAAATGTATGTAAATATGCCTAGCAACAAGACCACGCCCATAGCAACAGCCAAATAATCACATATATTGTAAAGATAACAACAGGAATAGAAGACAAATGAATAAACATTCAACAAATGTATGCAAGTGTGCCTAGCAACAAGACCACGCCCATAGCAACAGCCAAATGATCACATATATTGTGAAGATAACAATGGAGATTAATAGACAATTGAATGAATATATGTAAATATGCCTAGCAACAAGACCACATCCATAGCAACAGCCAATGATAGCATATATCGTAAAGATAGCAACATGGTTGGATAGGCAACTGGATAGTCATTCACCAAATGTACACTTATTGTTCGCATGTTAGCATTTTTAAAAACTACAGTTGTGCTACAACGCCATTGGCGGTATTTTTCAAACTTGGTACAGACGCAACATGCTATGGCATACATATGCACGTCAATTTGTTTTATGATACGATCCAATATGGCCGCCTAGCAACTATTTTGTTTGCGAATTTTCCCTGTCTAAAGCCATAACTCAGACATGCTTTAACAGATCTCATTCAAAGTTGGTATTAGCACAGTGTTCTATGACATACATGTGCATATCCATTTTCGTCATGACACAATCCGATATGGCTGCCTGGCAGCGATTTTGTTGGCGTAGTTTTCATGTCCCCCCCCCCCCCCCCCCCTGTACCTGACCTATCCTATTTATTGTTGAATGGTTTATTCCATCACGTTATCTTGAAGAGTGGGCATGTCCCATGTCCAACGAGGAGACACAACATGAGTAGGCATGTTCCATGTCCAACGAGCAGACACAACATATCTAAGTCTGTTTGATTTAGGTTCACAAGTGTTGTTGCGTGATCAGAGTAGTGATATCAAGAAAATGACAACATAAACTGCCAGTTCCTTAAAACCCGATCATAGCGGGGACTATGTCATTCTCAATGACTTGTTACGATAATGACAAATACTCGACTATTTATAAAGATGAAGTGTGAATTGACAACAGCTGACGATATACATTGATATCTGCATATACACAGTACAGTACGTGTGAATTACAGGGCAAACACGATGCTTCAGACTTTCGACTAGCATTCTTCAGTGTCGTCAAAAAAGTATAATAGCCTCATATACCTTTTTATAAAGTGTTGACGTTGTGTCTGATCATTAGTTTTCTGTTCAATTTTACTCTGAAAACACTTTTAGTTAGGAGTTTGACATTAACACAGCACGACGATGAAAACATGTAATTTTCAAAATGGTGGGTGGTGATGTCACAAACTATCGCGAGGTCTCATGTATCACGAGATTTCGTCTAGACGTGATGGGCATGTGTGGGTATACGCAACTTTTTAGACTTTTGAAACTGCAGTCTTCTTTGGATATTTAGTTTGATTGAAACAACTTTAGCTTTTCTGAGAAAACTAATCAAAAACTGATTGAAAAAAATTGATGTGCAAAGATTGAGATTAGAGTTATAAATCTGTAGAGAAAGAAAAGTTGGTTATAAATTTTTCGTTAGCAACTTTGATCATACACCATGTACTTTGAGTGTACCATTAATTTATTCATGAATATTAATTATGCAAATCAGCATGGATATTAATTAGCAACCGAGACTACTCTTAAGCTTTGCAGAACCTTGGGCAAGGTACTTGCTAAGAAACTAATTTCAAAGTTGGGGAGATGTAGGCAAGGTAAGGTTGTATTGTAAGGATTACAACTAGAAGCCTGTTGAACACAAGGATTTATTGGCAAGGTCAAAATATCAGGGAACCCCACCAGTTTTATAGATAGTAAGTGAGCATTTTACAATGTACTGTGTTTTTGGCCATGCTCCAACACATGTAAACCCTACACCATTTGTAATCATATAAATGTAGTCTTGAGATGGCAGCATTAACCTTTCCGACCTTTAACCTTGAGGGGCCCTGATAGAGGCCAACAGTTTTATGAAACTATTGTACCTATATTTGTAACTAGTCAATAAGTACATGTAGTTTAGGTCACATGAGAATGCACCAAATATGTGTTGTCAGTATTGTAGCCCATAACTACTCTAAGAAGAATATATACTATATATACAATGTAGTTTAGGGACCTGGCCATTGTTGGGCATCAATGTTTCACAACAAAATGAGTACTTGGTCATGTTGATGTTTAGTAAATAGACAAAGTGTTAAGAAAACGTGAGTGCTTAGTCACAACAAATCAGCCCTTCTGTTGCACACACACATGCACACACACATACACATACATACACGCATACACATACACACATACACACACAAACACATGCATGCACATACACATATACATACGTACATACATACATACACACACATACATACATACATACACATACATACATACGTATGTACGTACGTACATACATACATACATACATACATACATACATACATACAAATATGAAAAAATGACACTTGTAAGTTGAATCATACTTAAATATATAAATACAAATGTATCTGAATGGCCAATTGTATAAACATATGGTTGGGGACAGAATGATTTTTTTCTGTAAGAGTTTGAAGGGTTAAAATGGTTAACAAAATATGAAAAATGTAAACCAGCCATCCATGCATAGACATAATTACTATGTCAAAGTACATGTATACATAGTATTACATTGGGGGAATTGTTTTTTGGTTGACATACATTTGGAGCATACTGACAATTTGACAAAGAAATGAATTTTGAAAACTTTCGCGGCTACGAGATCTCGGCAAATGTATCGCGTGATCAACGACCTTTGTTTTCAAAATTGTCTAGTCTCGCATGTTCGGCGGCCGTTTTTGACGGGGGAAAGGGCAGATCGGGGCGTCGATTGTGCTGCGGGGGATTCATAAGCAGTGTTGCGGTTAGGAAATGTCAGATTTTCCGTAGGTAGGTCGATATTTTGGCAAAAATAGGGATTGATATGTGCGATGCAGATCCGCATCGCACCAGCTGATTGGAATTCCTGCACTAGGAATTGTAGCGTTAGGTGCGGGTTAAACACAAAAACTTAAAAAGTCACCAAAACAGACGAAAAAATCCACAAAACCGCAATAAGACGCTACAATTATTGCAGCTATAGTGGGGGATGCTTGTATTGTACCGTTTCTATATGATCCACTACCAAAACCACAACTACAGCCAAACAGCAATCCCCAGCTGCAGACATGCATAATGGTTGTTGACGATGTTATTGTTGACAGACTAAATAATACTGACTGGTAAGTTATCATAATAAAAAGTAGATATTTAAAATTAGCAGCTGAAGGAAAACATTGGGTCGAAATTTCGAAAGTAGTTGTCCCATTGAGATCGTAACACTGTAACAGTAGAGTAGTACTATTTAGTTGGGTTATAATTGACTTTACTGACTACCTGACTACACAATATGTGTACGCTGACATGTGTTTGAACCACAAGCATTTGTTTCCCGAGTTATGTCTCAGGATGTTTCTATCAAAATGCAATAAAATGTCGATAATATCGTTAATATTGTCGTATTTAGCCAACTATATATGAAAGGGGTAAAATTACACTGGTCTGTGTGATCGTGCAGGTTCACTCACCACGAAAGAAGACAGACCGCCATTAGTATATAGTACCGTACATAAACATGAACTTTCAACCGGCCGTTGTAGTGGGCAAACATTTCGAACATTTTCCCTTCCGTCCCTTTCGCGGTGAGTGAACCTGCGCCATCACAGAAACAAGTGTAATTTTACCCCTTTCATATATAGTTGGCTAAATACGTCAATATTAATGATATTATCGACATTTTATTGTATTCTGATAGAAATATTCTGAGACATAACTCAGGAAACAAATGCCTGTGGTTTGAACCGCCATTCGTATATTTCATGTGAACGTCTATGTAAAATTGAAGGTACGATCGGTTGTCAATCTTTAAAGGATTTTGTGAAATCATCATTACCAGAAAAAATGAGAACAGTTCAGGAACGGCCAAATAATTTATTGACGGTGAGCACTGAGGATACACTGCGTTCCAGGGTAGCAGGGCAACTCAGAGGTCTACCGCTACAGCACCCAGTACAGCCGCACGACATGTGACTAGACACACTCCCGACTGGAGAACATGCTAGTATACAGCCCGACGAACCTCTGACTCTTATCTCACTCTCAGTCACATTCAACTGCTCTCAACCTTGCGAACAATGCATTAAATTTTGCATTTATAAATGACTGGTCTTCATTCACTGACAAGGAAACCAAAGTCATACAATAAGGTCATGAATATGTCTAAAAGGAAGTGCACTGTACTACATTTGAAAAGTACCGTAGTACGTATGAGCGTGTTTCGTTTTTGTTGTTCATCCGAGCAGTGGGCCGTTACGAAGATGTTGCTATCGCAAGTAAAAAATCCCATTATGTGGTACCAGCTCATAATGTTATACTAGTATGTTCTTTGAAAGTGTAATTTATGTTTCTTATCTGGTAAAATAACTTTCAATTCAACATTAGGACTCGTAATCACAGCCAACAAAAGAAACTTCATCATTGCTAGTGCCGTAATACATGTATGTAGTATACCATGCACGAGGACACAACATGTTATAATTCACAGTGTTCTCCCCAGGATTTTGTCACAAGAGGGGGAATTGTTGCTGAGCGGAACGAAGCACTGCGTGCGCTTTGCGCACACTTGGGGGTGGTGAGGAGGGGGGTGTCCCCCCTCCTGCCTGGGAGCTTTTGCAATTTGCATCTTGAAATGGTCGCTTTTGGTGGCACTTTATTTAGCCATTTTAACCCACTTTAATCATGTGAATTTCAACACAACTGAAGTGTCAAAGTGAGTTTTGATATCTTAATGTTTATATAGTGACAGAATTTAGCCAAATTTACCTGTGTCAAAAAATAGTTTTTTAATAGTTTGTCCTAAATAGTTACTCAAATAGCTCTTTTTAACACAAATGCTGAAAGAGTGTAACAAAACAAAATCTTCAACTTTCTGTAAAAAATTGCAGCAAATTTCAAGATGTTTCAGGACAGTTGTAGTGTTTACTACAAAACGAAATCCATTTTCAAGAGCTTCATTGCATCATCACAAAACTACCAAAACAAACAAAAGTCAAACACATAAGGGTGAAGATAACTTTGCCTTTATGCATAACAGCTGAGTAACTTGTCTCACTTCTGTGAGAATTCTCCTGTCTTTGTAATTTCCCCATTGGTGACTGCTTGTTCAAAGTAAACAGTGTCAGATTTGGTCCATCTATTGATATTCCCATAGTGATTCAATTCATCTAAATGTACTGTTTTCTAGTTGACTTCTCATTAAATTTATCATTTAATTCCCGGACTTGAGAACTGCTCAGAATGACGGACCAGTATTTGCGGTGATGCTAAACCATGCGTATTATACCGTACGCAATGGAAATTAATTTTATGCATATTTGATCGAATGATCCGTATCCTATACGCAACGAATTTTGTTACATTTGCCATACCCCTCGACTGACGATCGTACTATATACTGAGTGAGAGTCGATTGTTTTTATTTTGATACATAATATTATTATAGACCACTAACGAACTTGTACCCTGGCCCTGTTACAGTCAATGTAAAAAAGACGCAACACTAATGTTGCAATTTTTGTTGCCATTGTTGTGTCTAACTGGAAAATTAATAGTACATGCCAAACACAGCTGCACATGTTCAAATGGACACTCAATACGTCACGCTCCCACGTCAAAAAAAAACTCACACTGTAAGACATGCCTAGCCATGATATAGTTCTCTTCAGCATGTTCAGTTTTTTTTACGAAAACAAAAATAGTCGGTGACAATACGGCATGGCAGTTTCAGTTAGTACAGGTCTTTTTTGAAAGAAGGTGAAACCGCTTCATGTCACTATGGGTGGTAATGAAGTCAATCAAAAGAAAATGAAATAAAACGAATCGGAATACATAGTTTTCAAGTGGGACAGGTATCCGACAAAACTTTCTGCTACGACTACTCACTAAGATTTTGAAAGGTCAAAGATTGTACTATGACGACACATGCAACGTCCGAAGTATTAACCCTTTCACCACCGATTCCCGCTACAGCGGGAACGCTCTAGGGCGCCCACCGATTCCCTCTACAGCGGGAACGCCAAAGGTCATTCAACTACTACGACGTTCAAACCGTTTAACGGCAGCTATTGCTGCAAAACTTGCTGCCATAACTAGTTCCACACATGCGTATTAGCCTTGTTTATATAGTCTGCCATTTTGAACACATGTTAGTGGATGGTTTTCTAGCACGATTGGAAAGACGAGCGATCGTAAATTTTGTGTGCGTTTTTCGCCAGAAAGATCGAATTTCAACAACGCGGAAGTAATTAACGGCTCACGTAGCATCTCCTACGATGTCATTTTGACAACTGTCCTGAGAAATTTCCACTGAATTTTTACTCAAAAACATTGTTGAATACATCAGGTCAGTTGTGGGAACGGTATAGGCTTCAGAACTACCACGAGGGCCGAGTGATCTACCGGCGGGGAATTCACCGTTGCCGTAGTGAAAGTTGGCAAATTGCGTAACTTGTTGACCCGTAGCATTCGTTCATACTATGGCCTTGGGGCCAGTATTTAGCTCCAAAAGTAATTATTTTGGTCATATTTCTTTGTGGTAATGTTCAATAATGAATAATACTCATACAAGTTCAATTTATACTGGTCAGTGGTACAATGTGGGCGGTAGATTACACACAATCTGAAGATTTTCCGATCACATTTTTGAATGCGTTTTTTAACGGTAAAATTCAAATTTCAACATGGCCACACCGAAAATTGTCTCCCCTAACATCGTTTGCGATGTAAATAACGGCTCTGTTCATGAAAAATTCTGTTTAATTTTGACTTTGATGGCATTTATGAATGAAAAGAGATGGCTGTGTGAACTCAATGTACTCAATGTGACGAAAACATTACCGCGACGTGGGTTCAAATTACAGGCTGCATATTTCCGTTGGTCGGTATGTGCGTCGGCAAATAAAGCCATTTTGCCCATCCGATTTTGGCGCCGATGCTACTGACTTACGGTCATTTTTTGCCGATTTCTGGCATAAATTGAGTAATAATTTTTTGTTGTTCTGCTAAATAATGAATTATATTTACAAAAAACAACTTTTCAAAAGGTATCAAGGTGACAACTTTAGATATTTTAAGACACTTTCATTGCCGGTGCGGCACCGTCTGTTGCGTCATAATCGGATTAGTGAGCCGTTAATTAATTTCGTTCAAATTTTTACGACTCAAAATGTCATTTTCTTCCAAATTTTCGCCAATTTTGACAATTTAACCAGTAAAGAGAAGTTTTGTAGGAACATAAATGTTGGTATTTTGAATTTTATTTGTAATATAAATATTTTGTTTATTTGTGATATGTCAATAAATAAACAACTTGTGTCAGTTTTATTCATATTTTATTACTTTAAGTCATATTTCGGTTGTGTTTGTGGAATTTGAATGCATGTATTTGCAAGTGTGATGTAGAGAATTTATTTTCCAATGAAATGATACCTCATTTTTTAAAAATGAGCAACTCAAAGTATTTTTATATCAATTTGATTACATAACACTCACTTTCACCTGGTGGTCAGTGAGGGGGGTGGTGGAGAACAAACATTCCCAGGGGGCAATTGGTGGTGAAAAGGTTAAACTAAAGGGAAGGGACAGAGGGGAACTTAGCGTTCAACTTCAATACTGACGTAGCCATGGAAAATCTTACTTGCGTGTTTTTATATTAAGAGAAACAATTCATAGACACAGCGACTCTGAAAACCATAGATTTAGTAGTACATTTAGTGTACACGTAAAAACAGACCGTTCCAAGACTTTTGTCACGGCCCACCTATCCATGAACAATGGAATCGCCCACATTGACACCACGTGTTTATCTGTGTTGAGGCCATCGCATCTCACCCGATATCTCCGTAAGTTCGATCGTGGTTCGATGGGTACGAAAATATTAGCCCTTTTTCGTTTTGATTACAATTCAATAAATAGTTAAGGAACTAGAATTTACAAGAGGGCGCGCCGCGCCCCTGTTACCTTGTTCAGGGAGAACACTGACATTTGACGTCCTGTAAAATATACTGTATTCCATGTCCTGTAAATATACTGCATTTCACGTCCTGTAAATATACTTCATTTCACGTCCTGTAAATATACTGCATTTCACGTCCTGTAAATATACTGCATTTCACGTCCTGTAAATATACTGTATTCCATGTCCTGTAAATATACTGCATTTCACATCCTGTAAATATACTGCATTTCATATCCTGTAAATATACTGCATTCCATGTCCTGTAAATATACTGTATTCCATGTCCTGTAAATATACTGCATTTCACATCCTGTAAATATACTGCATTTCACATCCTGTAAATACACTGCATTTCACGTCCTGTAAATATACTGTATTCCATGTCCTGTAAATATACTGCATTTCATGTCCTGTAAATATACTTCATTTCACATCCTGTAAATATACTGCATTTCACGTCCTGTAAATATACTGCATTTCACGTCCTGTAAATATACTGCATTTCACGTCCTGTAAATATACTGTATTCCATGTCCTGTAAATATACTGCATTTCACGTCCCGTAAATATACTGCATTTCACGTCCTGTAAATATACTGCATTTCACGTCCTGTAAATATACTGTATTCCATGTCCTGTAAATATACTGCATTTCATGTCCTGTAAATATACTTCATTTCACATCCTGTAAATATACTGCATTTCACGTCCTGTAAATATACTGCATTTCACGTCCTGTAAATATACTGCATTTCACGTCCTGTAAATATACTGCATTTCACGTCCCGTAAATATACTGCATTTCACGTCCTGTAAATATACTGCATTTCACGTCCTGTAAATATACTGTATTCCATGTCCTGTAAATATACTGCATTTCACGTCCCGTAAATATACTGCATTTCACGTCCTGTAAATATACTGCATTTCACGTCCTGTAAATATACTGTATTCCATGTCCTGTAAATATACTGCATTTCATGTCCTGTAAATATACTTCATTTCACATCCTGTAAATATACTGCATTTCACGTCCTGTAAATATACTGCATTTCACGTCCTGTAAATATACTGCATTTCACGTCCTGTAAATATACTGCATTTCATGTCCTGTAAATATACTTCATTTCATATCCTGTAAATATACTGTATTCCATGTCCTGTAAATATACTGCATTTCACGTCCTGTAAATATACTGCATTTCACGTCCTGTAAATATACTGCATTTCACGTCCCGTAAATATACTGCATTTCATATCCTGTAAATATACTGCATTTCATATCCTGTAAATATACTACATTTCACGTCCTGTAAATATACTGTATTCCATGTCCTGTAAATATACTGCATTTCATATCCTGTAAATATACTGTATTCCATGTCCTGTAAATATACTGCATTTCACGTCCTGTAAATATACTGTATTCCATGTCCTGTAAATATACTACATTTCATGTCCTGTAAATATACTGTATTCCATGTCCTGTAAATATACTGCATTTCACGTCCTGTAAATATACTGTATTCCATGTCCTGTAAATATACTGCATTTCATATCCTGTAAATATACTGCATTTCACGTCCTGTAAATATACTGTATTCCATGTCCTGTAAATATACTGCATTTCACGTCCTGTAAATATACTGCATATCACATCCTGTAAATATACTGCATTTCACGTCCTGTAAATATACTGCATTTCACGTCCCGTAAATATACTGCATTTCACATCCTGTAAATATACTGCATTTCACGTCCTGTAAATACACTGCATTTCACGTCCCGTAAATATACTGCATTTCACGTCCTGTAAATATACTGCATTTCACGTCCCGTAAATATACTGCATTTCACGTCCTGTAAATACACTGCATTTCACGTCCTGTAAATATAAATGAATTTTATATGTAAAAACAATGCATTTTTATCATTTAAATTTTATACATTGTCATGATTAGGTACCAAACCTATTAATGATGTTGTTATAAGCCATACATTAATGATATAGATGTTGTGATTTTTTTTTTTTTGCAAATCTGATTAAAAAAGATAAAATATGACATGTTGACCTCTTTCTTTCATGGTAATGATTGCATTTCATCAGTCATGGTGTTGAGCCCAACTAAGAAGAAAGTAGTTCCGGTTACATGCTGCAAGACAGATACCAATCTGTTAGCGGATGCAGTACACACTGCATTATTCATGTTTCGTTGAGTATGTCAGCAGTTTGAACTTGCATGGTAGGGTAACCAAAACACCATTAATATGTCAGTATACTGGAGATAAGAGCATTTTTCCTTGTTGGGAATGTCAGTTCTCTTGTAGGCTAATTCACAGTCATCAAATAGGAAACCAAAGTGAGGTCCATGTTGGTGTTTAGAATTACTGTACATTCTATCTATGACTGTAAATACTGTCAAATTAAAGAGGGTATAATTGTATGATGAATGGTTATTTGGGTCACATGACGAGAACTACTTCTTTGTATTATGACGGTGAGGTTTTCATATCACAAAGGTAAAGCCAGCATTTTGAACAAAATAAATCTGAACCTTTCATCCAAACAAGCTTACCGATGGTAGCATTGTCAAATTCAAAGTACAGGATTATGCATGCGATTTTCTGAAAACTGAAAAGTCATTTTACTGCAACTGGGAATGAAGTTATTGGCTCTTAAATGGCTGTATTTTTTAAAAAAAAGTTCAAGTGCTTATCCCTTGAAAATGGTATTTGTCATTCCTTTTCTAGAATGGAATGTTCCACAATCCCATGATGCATTGTAAAAAGCAGGCCATCTAAGGACATGCACCTCATATTGACAGAACAGTGAGCTCTCTGTTTTCAAGGTCACCATTTGAAGCCTTCAAAGAGGATTTTCATGTATTTACCAAAGAGGCCCAGCAGCGATGACCTAGTATAGCTGCCAATGAATAGATAAAGAATAATAGAAATAGTGAGAAAGGGCCGCCTACCTTGTATTGTAATATCTAAATGTGTTTAAGATAAATAGATACACAATGTCCACTTTCTGAAAAAAAAAAATGTTCTGATTGCTCCTAAAATACTAAATCTTAACACACAATGTGTGTATTGTAGTAGTACATATAATTAGGCATTGTGATTAGCATAGCATCTTCGTACCTCACTGTTTTCCTATGTACACATCATATATCAACTGTATTATATTGTTATTAGATTTTTAACCAAACACGTTGATAGTATACATTGATTGTGACATCTGTAGAGTACATAGATTTATCATGCAAAATAATTTTAACTATTTGTAAACGTTATCTTTGTAGTTGTACCTTGTGTCATCTTAGATGACTTGTAACATAAACGATTTGTTGTGTTGAAGTAATGGAAGGATTGCCAATAATTTAGTGTGTTTGCTGAGATATACAATAAGTGCATGGTCACATTTAATGACTTCACATGTAGCTTCCATTTCTAGCACATTTTGGAATGTGATGTTACTTATATATGTTTCCATCTCTGTACCAGAGAACGGAAAACATGGTAAACTTGACTTTATTTCCTGTACACCCTAATCATTTTAGCATTACCCTATATGTAGTGGGAGGGAAGGAGGATCCTGTGATTGTGATGGCAGCAATGATGGGAGGGGGAGGGGGGGATGGGGTATTAAAAATTATGATGACAGCAATCCAATGATGATGCTGTGGGAGTGTATAAACTATTACAGTGGCAATAATGGTATTGAGGGGAAATATGTATAAACTATGACAGTGGCAATGATGGTATTGAAGGGAATATGTATAAACTATGACAGTGGCAATGGTGGTATTGAAGGGAATATGTATAAACTATGACAGTGGCAATGGTGGTATTGAAGGGAATATGTATAAACTATGACAGTGGCAATGGTGGTATTGAGGGAAATATGTATAAACTATGACAGTGGCAATGATGGTATTGAGGGAAATATGTATAAACTATGACAGTGGCAATAATGGTATTGAGGGGGAATATGTATAAACTATGACAGTGGCAATGATGGTATTGAGGGGATTATGTATAAACTATGACAGTGGCAATAATGGTATTGAGGGGAATATGTATAAACTATGACAGTGGCAATAATGGTATTGAGGGAAATATGTATAAACTATGACTGGCAATAATGGTATTGAGGGGATTATGTATAAACTATGACAGTGGCAATAATGGTATTGAGGGAAATATGTATAAACTATGACAGTGGCAATGGTGGTATTGAGGGAAATATGTATAAACTATGACAGTGGCAATGGTGGTATTGAGGGAAATATGTATAAACTATGACAGTGGCAATAATGGTATTGAGGGAAATATGTATAAACTATGACTGGCAATAATGGTATTGAGGGGATTATGTATAAACTATGACAGTGGCAATAATGGTATTGAGGGGAAATATGTATAAATTATGACAGTGGCAATAATGGTATTGAGGGAAATATGTATAAACTATGACAGTGGCAATAATGGTATTGAGGGAATTATGTATAAACTATGACAGTGGCAATAATGGTATTGAGGGGAAATATGTATAAATTATGACAGTGGCAATAATGGTATTGAGGGGATTATGTATAAACTATGACAGTGGCAATGGTGGTATTGAAGGGAATATGTATAAACTATGACAGTGGCAATAATGGTATTGAGGGGAAATATGTATAAATTATGACAGTGGCAATAATGGTATTGAGGGGATTATGTATAAACTATGACAGTGGCAATAATGGTATTGAGGGGAAATATGTATAAATTATGACAGTGGCAATGATGGTGTTGAGGGAAATATGTATAA